>NC_084978.1:26582710-26600210 GCF_963691925.1 Scomber scombrus
GATTTGAACCCGGGACCTCTCGCACCCAAAGCGAGAATCATACCCCTAGACCAACGAGCCACAGCATGCACAAGAAAAGCGTTTGGAGGTGCGAGAATTTGGCCTGGTGCGCCTTTTTCCCCAGAAACCACTGTTAGATCAATCCATCCGTCCACTTGTCTTTGCTTTCCACATCAGGTTGCAGCAACTTCTACTTCATTGTCATCCAGACTGGACACACTGGGCATACCTCCCAAATATCTCAACTGATAACTTCTGGTCTAGTTACAGCAGTTTGTTTCTCACTTCCCTTTTAATATGTCATAGCTTTCCAACAGTTCCTAAAGGTTTCGAAGTTGCAAAATTAATAAAGAAGCGGGAGGCACGGTCTTACCAACGGGGCTCGTCCAGGATTTGAACCCGGGACCTCTCGCACCCTAAGCGAGAATCATACCCCTAGACCAACGAGCCACAAAAAACATGACATTTGGGATTTCCCCCTCCGGTGAATGCTATTCACGTCTGCATCTAGCTTGACCGCATTATTCCACCTGTGGGTTTTACTTTGACTCTTTTATGTCTTCCGTGTTGGATCTGGCTTTGTAATAATTGTCTGGAACTCAAAAAAATGTCGATAATTTCCATGGTCCACAAACTTCCGATGCCTCTGCCTTACGAGATCCTTAAGCATTGTGAGAGGAGACTGGACAAGGAGTCTTTCCTTCAACATGTAGGTGAACTGGTTGAACTATCAACACCTTGTCAGGATTGCTTAGCTTCACAACAGTTCCAAAGTTAGTGAGACAACTGAATGGAAGGAGCTACGTTCCTGACCTGAGGGCTCGTCCGGGATTTGAACCCGGGACCTCTCGCACCCAAAGCGAGAATCATACCCCTAGACCAACGAGCCATAGCATGCACAAGAAAAGCGTTTGGAGGTGGCAGAATTTGGCCCGGTGCGCCTTTTTCCCCAGAAACCACTGTTAGATCAATCCATCCGTCCACTTGTATTTGCTTTCCACATCAGGTTGCAGCAACTTCTACTTCATTGTCAGACTGGACACACTGGGCACACCTCCCAAATATCTCAACTGATAACTTCTGGTCTAGTTACAGCAGTTTGTTTCTCACTTCCCTTTTAATATGTCATAGCTTTCCAACAGTTCCTAAAGGTTTCGAAGTTGCAAAATTAATAAAGAAGCGGGAGGCACGGTCTTACCAACGGGGCTCGTCCGGGATTTGAACCCGGGACCTCTCGCACCCTAAGCGAGAATCATACCCCTAGACCAACGAGCCACAAAAAACATGACATTTGGGATTTTCCCCCTCCGGTGAATGCTATTCACGTCTGCATCTAGCTTGACCGCATTATTCCACCTGTGGGTTTTACTTTGACTCTTTTATGTCTTCCGTGTTGGATCTGGCTTTGTAATAATTGTCTGGAACTCAAAAAAATGTCGATAATTTCCATGGTCCACAAACTTCCGATGCCTCTGCCTTACGAGATCCTTAAGCATTGTGAGAGAAGACTGGACAAGGAGTCTTTCCTTCAACATGTAGGTGAACTGGTTGAACTATCAACACCTTGTCAGGATTGCTTAGCTTCACAACAGTTCCAAAGTTAGTGAGACAACTGAATGGAAGGAGCTACGTTCCTGACCTGAGGGCTCGTCCGGGATTTGAACCCGGGACCTCTCGCACCCAAAGCGAGAATCATACCCCTAGACCAACGAGCCACAGCATGCACAAGAAAAGCGTTTGGAGGTGCGATAATTTGGCCTGGTGCGCCTTTTTCCCCAGAAACCACTGTTAGATCAATCCATCCGTCCACTTGTCTTTGCTTTCCACATCAGGTTGCAGCAACTTCTACTTCATTGTCATCCAGACTGGACACACTGGGCATACCTCCCAAATATCTCAACTGATAACTTCTGGTCTAGTTACAGCAGTTTGTTTCTCACTTCCCTTTTAATATGTCATAGCTTTCCAACAGTTCCTAAAGGTTTCGAACTTGCAAAATTAATAAAGAAGCGGGAGGCACGGTCTTACCAACGGGGCTCGTCCGGGATTTGAACCCGGGACCTCTCGCACCCTAAGCGAGAATCATACCCCTAGACCAACGAGCCACAAAAAACATGACATTTGGGATTTCCCCCTCCGGTGAATGCTATTCACGTCTGCATCTAGCTTGACCGCATTATTCCACCTGTGGGTTTTACTTTGACTCTTTTATGTCTTCCGTGTTGGATCTGGCTTTGTAATAATTGTCTGGAACTCAAAAAAATGTTGATAATTTCCATGGTCCACAAACTTCCGATGCCTCTGCCTTACGAGATCCTTAAGCATTGTGAGAGGAGACTGGACAAGGAGTCTTTCCTTCAACATGTAGGTGAACTGGTTGAACTATCAACACCTTGTCAGGATTGCTTAGCTTCACAACAGTTCCAAAGTTAGTGAGACAACTGAATGGAAGGAGCTACGTTCCTGACCTGAGGGCTCGTCCGGGATTTGAACCCGGGACCTCTCGCACCCAAAGCGAGAATCATACCCCTAGACCAACGAGCCATAGCATGCACAAGAAAAGCGTTTGGAGGTGGCAGAATTTGGCCCGGTGCGCCTTTTTCCCCAGAAACCACTGTTAGATCAATCCATCCGTCCACTTGTATTTGCTTTCCACATCAGGTTGCAGCAACTTCTACTTCATTGTCAGACTGGACACACTGGGCACACCTCCCAAATATCTCAACTGATAACTTCTGGTCTAGTTACAGCAGTTTGTTTCTCACTTCCCTTTTAATATGTCATAGCTTTCCAACAGTTCCTAAAGGTTTCGAAGTTGCAAAATTAATAAAGAAGCGGGAGGCACGGTCTTACCAACGGGGCTCGTCCGGGATTTGAACCCGGGACCTCTCGCACCCTAAGCGAGAATCATACCCCTAGACCAACGAGCCACAAAAAACATGACATTTGGGATTTTCCCCCTCCGGTGAATGCTATTCACGTCTGCATCTAGCTTGACCGCATTATTCCACCTGTGGGTTTTACTTTGACTCTTTTATGTCTTCCGTGTTGGATCTGGCTTTGTAATAATTGTCTGGAACTCAAAAAAATGTCGATAATTTCCATGGTCCACAAACTTCCGATGCCTCTGCCTTACGAGATCCTTAAGCATTGTGAGAGAAGACTGGACAAGGAGTCTTTCCTTCAACATGTAGGTGAACTGGTTGAACTATCAACACCTTGTCAGGATTGCTTAGCTTCACAACAGTTCCAAAGTTAGTGAGACAACTGAATGGAAGGAGCTACGTTCCTGACCTGAGGGCTCGTCCGGGATTTGAACCCGGGACCTCTCGCACCCAAAGCGAGAATCATACCCCTAGACCAACGAGCCACAGCATGCACAAGAAAAGCGTTTGGAGGTGCGAGAATTTGGCCCGGTGCGCCTTTTTCCCCAGAAACCACTGTTAGATCAATCCATCCGTCCACTTGTCTTTGCTTTCCACATCAGGTTGCAGCAACTTCTACTTCATTGTCATCCAGACTGGACACACTGGGCATACCTCCCAAATATCTCAACTGATAACTTCTGGTCTAGTTACAGCAGTTTGTTTCTCACTTCCCTTTTAATATGTCATAGCTTTCCAACAGTTCCTAAAGGTTTCGAACTTGCAAAATTAATAAAGAAGCGGGAGGCACGGTCTTACCAACGGGGCTCGTCCGGGATTTGAACCCGGGACCTCTCGCACCCTAAGCGAGAATCATACCCCTAGACCAACGAGCCACAAAAAACATGACATTTGGGATTTCCCCCTCCGGTGAATGCTATTCACGTCTGCATCTAGCTTGACCGCATTATTCCACCTGTGGGTTTTACTTTGACTCTTTTATGTCTTCCGTGTTGGATCTGGCTTTGTAATAATTGTCTGGAACTCAAAAAAATGTCCAGGACTTCCATGGTCCACAAACTTTGGATGCCTTACGAGATCCTTAAGCATTGTGAGAGGAGACTGGACAAGGAGTCTTTCCTTCAACATGTAGGTGAACTGGTTGAACTATCAACACCTTGTCAGGATTGCTTAGCTTCACAACAGTTCCAAAGTTAGTGAGACAACTGAATGGAAGGAGCTACGTTCCTGACCTGAGGGCTCGTCCGGGATTTGAACCCGGGACCTCTCGCACCCAAAGCGAGAATCATACCCCTAGACCAACGAGCCACAGCATGCACAAGAAAAGCGTTTGGAGGTGCGAGAATTTGGCCTGGTGCGCCTTTTTCCCCAGAAACCACTGTTAGATCAATCCATCCGTCCACTTGTCTTTGCTTTCCACATCAGGTTGCAGCAACTTCTACTTCATTGTCATCCAGACTGGACACACTGGGCATACCTCCCAAATATCTCAACTGATAACTTCTGGTCTAGTTACAGCAGTTTGTTTCTCACTTCCCTTTTAATATGTCATAGCTTTCCAACAGTTCCTAAAGGTTTCGAACTTGCAAAATTAATAAAGAAGCGGGAGGCACGGTCTTACCAACGGGGCTCGTCCGGGATTTGAACCCAGGACCTCTCGCACCCTAAGCGAGAATCATACCCCTAGACCAACGAGCCACAAAAAACATGACATTTGGGATTTCCCCCTCCGGTGAATGCTATTCACGTCTGCATCTAGCTTGACCGCATTATTCCACCTGTGGGTTTTACTTTGACTCTTTTATGTCTTCCGTGTTGGATCTGGCTTTGTAATAATTGTCTGGAACTCAAAAAAATGTCCAGGACTTCCATGGTCCACAAACTTTGGATGCCTTACGAGATCCTTAAGCATTGTGAGAGGAGACTGGACAAGGAGTCTTTCCTTCAACATGTAGGTGAACTGGTTGAACTATCAACACCTTGTCAGGATTGCTTAGCTTCACAACAGTTCCAAAGTTAGTGAGACAACTGAATGGAAGGAGCTACGTTCCTGACCTGAGGGCTCGTCCGGGATTTGAACCCGGGACCTCTCGCACCCAAAGCGAGAATCATACCCCTAGACCAACGAGCCACAGCATGCACAAGAAAAGCGTTTGGAGGTGCGAGAATTTGGCCTGGTGCGCCTTTTTCCCCAGAAACCACTGTTAGATCAATCCATCCGTCCACTTGTCTTTGCTTTCCACATCAGGTTGCAGCAACTTCTACTTCATTGTCATCCAGACTGGACACACTGGGCATACCTCCCAAATATCTCAACTGATAACTTCTGGTCTAGTTACAGCAGTTTGTTTCTCACTTCCCTTTTAATATGTCATAGCTTTCCAACAGTTCCTAAAGGTTTCGAAGTTGCAAAATTAATAAAGAAGCGGGAGGCACGGTCTTACCAACGGGGCTCGTCCGGGATTTGAACCCGGGACCTCTCGCACCCTAAGCGAGAATCATACCCCTAGACCAACGAGCCACAAAAAACATGACATTTGGGATTTCCCCCTCCGGTGAATGCTATTCACGTCTGCATCTAGCTTGACCGCATTATTCCACCTGTGGGTTTTACTTTGACTCTTTTATGTCTTCCGTGTTGGATCTGGCTTTGTAATAATTGTCTGGAACTCAAAAAAATGTCGATAATTTCCATGGTCCACAAACTTCCGATGCCTCTGCCTTACGAGATCCTTAAGCATTGTGAGAGGAGACTGGACAAGGAGTCTTTCCTTCAACATGTAGGTGAACTGGTTGAACTATCAACACCTTGTCAGGATTGCTTAGCTTCACAACAGTTCCAAAGTTAGTGAGACAACTGAATGGAAGGAGCTACGTTCCTGACCTGAGGGCTCGTCCGGGATTTGAACCCGGGACCTCTCGCACCCAAAGCGAGAATCATACCCCTAGACCAACGAGCCATAGCATGCACAAGAAAAGCGTTTGGAGGTGGCAGAATTTGGCCCGGTGCGCCTTTTTCCCCAGAAACCACTGTTAGATCAATCCATCCGTCCACTTGTATTTGCTTTCCACATCAGGTTGCAGCAACTTCTACTTCATTGTCAGACTGGACACACTGGGCACACCTCCCAAATATCTCAACTGATAACTTCTGGTCTAGTTACAGCAGTTTGTTTCTCACTTCCCTTTTAATATGTCATAGCTTTCCAACAGTTCCTAAAGGTTTCGAAGTTGCAAAATTAATAAAGAAGCGGGAGGCACGGTCTTACCAACGGGGCTCGTCCGGGATTTGAACCCGGGACCTCTCGCACCCTAAGCGAGAATCATACCCCTAGACCAACGAGCCACAAAAAACATGACATTTGGGATTTTCCCCCTCCGGAGAATGCTATTCACGTCTGCATCTAGCTTGACCGCATTATTCCACCTGTGGGTTTTACTTTGACTCTTTTATGTCTTCCGTGTTGGATCTGGCTTTGTAATAATTGTCTGGAACTCAAAAAAATGTTGATAATTTCCATGGTCCACAAACTTCCGATGCCTCTGCCTTACGAGATCCTTAAGCATTGTGAGAGAAGACTGGACAAGGAGTCTTTCCTTCAACATGTAGGTGAACTGGTTGAACTATCAACACCTTGTCAGGATTGCTTAGCTTCACAACAGTTCCAAAGTTAGTGAGACAACTGAATGGAAGGAGCTACGTTCCTGACCTGAGGGCTCGTCCGGGATTTGAACCCGGGACCTCTCGCACCCAAAGCGAGAATCATACCCCTAGACCAACGAGCCACAGCATGCACAAGAAAAGCGTTTGGAGGTGCGAGAATTTGGCCTGGTGCGCCTTTTTCCCCAGAAACCACTGTTAGATCAATCCATCCGTCCACTTGTCTTTGCTTTCCACATCAGGTTGCAGCAACTTCTACTTCATTGTCATCCAGACTGGACACACTGGGCATACCTCCCAAATATCTCAACTGATAACTTCTGGTCTAGTTACAGCAGTTTGTTTCTCACTTCCCTTTTAATATGTCATAGCTTTCCAACAGTTCCTAAAGGTTTCGAACTTGCAAAATTAATAAAGAAGCGGGAGGCACGGTCTTACCAACGGGGCTCGTCCGGGATTTGAACCCGGGACCTCTCGCACCCTAAGCGAGAATCATACCCCTAGACCAACGAGCCACAAAAAACATGACATTTGGGATTTCCCCCTCCGGTGAATGCTATTCACGTCTGCATCTAGCTTGACCGCATTATTCCACCTGTGGGTTTTACTTTGACTCTTTTATGTCTTCCGTGTTGGATCTGGCTTTGTAATAATTGTCTGGAACTCAAAAAAATGTCGATAATTTCCATGGTCCACAAACTTCCGATGCCTCTGCCTTACGAGATCCTTAAGCATTGTGAGAGAAGACTGGACAAGGAGTCTTTCCTTCAACATGTAGGTGAACTGGTTGAACTATCAACACCTTGTCAGGATTGCTTAGCTTCACAACAGTTCCAAAGTTAGTGAGACAACTGAATGGAAGGAGCTACGTTCCTGACCTGAGGGCTCGTCCGGGATTTGAACCCGGGACCTCTCGCACCCAAAGCGAGAATCATACCCCTAGACCAACGAGCCACAGCATGCACAAGAAAAGCGTTTGGAGGTGCGAGAATTTGGCCTGGTGCGCCTTTTTCCCCAGAAACCACTGTTAGATCAATCCATCCGTCCACTTGTCTTTGCTTTCCACATCAGGTTGCAGCAACTTCTACTTCATTGTCATCCAGACTGGACACACTGGGCATACCTCCCAAATATCTCAACTGATAACTTCTGGTCTAGTTACAGCAGTTTGTTTCTCACTTCCCTTTTAATATGTCATAGCTTTCCAACAGTTCCTAAAGGTTTCGAACTTGCAAAATTAATAAAGAAGCGGGAGGCACGGTCTTACCAACGGGGCTCGTCCGGGATTTGAACCCGGGACCTCTCGCACCCTAAGCGAGAATCATACCCCTAGACCAACGAGCCACAAAAAACATGACATTTGGGATTTCCCCCTCCGGTGAATGCTATTCACGTCTGCATCTAGCTTGACCGCATTATTCCACGTGTGGGTTTTACTTTGACTCTTTTATGTCTTCCGTGTTGGATCTGGCTTTGTAATAATTGTCTGGAACTCAAAAAAATGTCCAGGACTTCCATGGTCCACAAACTTTGGATGCCTCTGCCTTACGAGATCCTTAAGCATTGTGAGAGGAGACTGGACAAGGAGTCTTTCCTTCAACATGTAGGTGAACTGGTTGAACTATCAACACCTTGTCAGGATTGCTTAGCTTCACAACAGTTCCAAAGTTAGTGAGACAACTAAATGGAAGGAGCTACGTTCCTGACCTGAGGGCTCGTCCGGGATTTGAACCCGGGACCTCTCGCACCCAAAGCGAGAATCATACCCCTAGACCAACGAGCCACAGCATACACAAGAAAAGCGTTTGGAGGTGCGAGAATTTGGCCTGGTGCGCCTTTTTCCCCAGAAACCACTGTTAGATCAATCCATCCGTCCACTTGTCTTTGCTTTCCACATCAGGTTGCAGCAACTTCTACTTCATTGTCATCCAGACTGGACACACTGGGCATACCTCCCAAATATCTCAACTGATAACTTCTGGTCTAGTTACAGCAGTTTGTTTCTCACTTCCCTTTTAATATGTCATAGCTTTCCAACAGTTCCTAAAGGTTTCGAACTTGCAAAATTAATAAAGAAGCGGGAGGCACGGTCTTACCAACGGGGCTCGTCCGGGATTTGAACCCGGGACCTCTCGCACCCTAAGCGAGAATCATACCCCTAGACCAACGAGCCACAGAAAACATGACATTTGGGATTTCCCCCTCCGGTGAATGCTATTCACGTCTGCATCTAGCTTGACCGCATTATTCCACCTGTGGGTTTTACTTTGACTCTTTTATGTCTTCCGTGTTGGATCTGGCTTTGTAATAATTGTCTGGAACTCAAAAAAATGTCCAGGACTTCCATGGTCCACAAACTTTGGATGCCTTACGAGATCCTTAAGCATTGTGAGAGGAGACTGGACAAGGAGTCTTTCCTTCAACATGTAGGTGAACTGGTTGAACTATCAACACCTTGTCAGGATTGCTTAGCTTCACAACAGTTCCGAAGTTAGTGAGACAACTGAATGGAAGGAGCTACGTTCCTGACCTGAGGGCTCGTCCGGGATTTGAACCCGGGACCTCTCGCACCCAAAGCGAGAATCATACCCCTAGACCAACGAGCCACAGCATGCACAAGAAAAGCGTTTGGAGGTGCGAGAATTTGGCCTGGTGCGCCTTTTTCCCCAGAAACCACTGTTAGATCAATCCATCCGTCCACTTGTCTTTGCTTTCCACATCAGGTTGCAGCAACTTCTACTTCATTGTCATCCAGACTGGACACACTGGGCATACCTCCCAAATATCTCAACTGATAACTTCTGGTCTAGTTACAGCAGTTTGTTTCTCACTTCCCTTTTAATATGTCATAGCTTTCCAACAGTTCCTAAAGGTTTCGAACTTGCAAAATTAATAAAGAAGCGGGAGGCACGGTCTTACCAACGGGGCTCGTCCGGGATTTGAACCCAGGACCTCTCGCACCCTAAGCGAGAATCATACCCCTAGACCAACGAGCCACAAAAAACATGACATTTGGGATTTCCCCCTCCGGTGAATGCTATTCACGTCTGCATCTAGCTTGACCGCATTATTCCACCTGTGGGTTTTACTTTGACTCTTTTATGTCTTCCGTGTTGGATCTGGCTTTGTAATAATTGTCTGGAACTCAAAAAAATGTCCAGGACTTCCATGGTCCACAAACTTTGGATGCCTTACGAGATCCTTAAGCATTGTGAGAGGAGACTGGACAAGGAGTCTTTCCTTCAACATGTAGGTGAACTGGTTGAACTATCAACACCTTGTCAGGATTGCTTAGCTTCACAACAGTTCCAAAGTTAGTGAGACAACTGAATGGAAGGAGCTACGTTCCTGACCTGAGGGCTCGTCCGGGATTTGAACCCGGGACCTCTCGCACCCAAAGCGAGAATCATACCCCTAGACCAACGAGCCACAGCATGCACAAGAAAAGCGTTTGGAGGTGCGAGAATTTGGCCTGGTGCGCCTTTTTCCCCAGAAACCACTGTTAGATCAATCCATCCGTCCACTTGTCTTTGCTTTCCACATCAGGTTGCAGCAACTTCTACTTCATTGTCATCCAGACTGGACACACTGGGCATACCTCCCAAATATCTCAACTGATAACTTCTGGTCTAGTTACAGCAGTTTGTTTCTCACTTCCCTTTTAATATGTCATAGCTTTCCAACAGTTCCTAAAGGTTTCGAACTTGCAAAATTAATAAAGAAGCGGGAGGCACGGTCTTACCAACGGGGCTCGTCCGGGATTTGAACCCGGGACCTCTCGCACCCTAAGCGAGAATCATACCCCTAGACCAACGAGCCACAAAAAACATGACATTTGGGATTTCCCCCTCCGGTGAATGCTATTCACGTCTGCATCTAGCTTGACCGCATTATTCCACCTGTGGGTTTTACTTTGACTCTTTTATGTCTTCCGTGTTGGATCTGGCTTTGTAATAATTGTCTGGAACTCAAAAAAATGTCCAGGACTTCCATGGTCCACAAACTTTGGATGCCTCTGCCTTACGAGATCCTTAAGCATTGTGAGAGGAGACTGGACAAGGAGTCTTTCCTTCAACATGTAGGTGAACTGGTTGAACTATCAACACCTTGTCAGGATTGCTTAGCTTCACAACAGTTCCAAAGTTAGTGAGACAACTAAATGGAAGGAGCTACGTTCCTGACCTGAGGGCTCGTCCGGGATTTGAACCCGGGACCTCTCGCACCCAAAGCGAGAATCATACCCCTAGACCAACGAGCCACAGCATACACAAGAAAAGCGTTTGGAGGTGCGAGAATTTGGCCTGGTGCGCCTTTTTCCCCAGAAACCACTGTTAGATCAATCCATCCGTCCACTTGTCTTTGCTTTCCACATCAGGTTGCAGCAACTTCTACTTCATTGTCATCCAGACTGGACACACTGGGCATACCTCCCAAATATCTCAACTGATAACTTCTGGTCTAGTTACAGCAGTTTGTTTCTCACTTCCCTTTTAATATGTCATAGCTTTCCAACAGTTCCTAAAGGTTTCGAACTTGCAAAATTAATAAAGAAGCGGGAGGCACGGTCTTACCAACGGGGCTCGTCCGGGATTTGAACCCGGGACCTCTCGCACCCTAAGCGAGAATCATACCCCTAGACCAACGAGCCACAGAAAACATGACATTTGGGATTTCCCCCTCCGGTGAATGCTATTCACGTCTGCATCTAGCTTGACCGCATTATTCCACCTGTGGGTTTTACTTTGACTCTTTTATGTCTTCCGTGTTGGATCTGGCTTTGTAATAATTGTCTGGAACTCAAAAAAATGTCCAGGACTTCCATGGTCCACAAACTTTGGATGCCTCTGCCTTACGAGATCCTTAAGCATTGTGAGAGGAGACTGGACAAGGAGTCTTTCCTTCAACATGTAGGTGAACTGGTTGAACTATCAACACCTTGTCAGGATTGCTTAGCTTCACAACAGTTCCAAAGTTAGTGAGACAACTGAATGGAAGGAGCTACGTTCCTGACCTGAGGGCTCGTCCGGGATTTGAACCCGGGACCTCTTGCACCCAAAGCGAGAATCATACCCCTAGACCAACGAGCCAAAGCATGCACAAGAAAAGCGTTTGGAGGTGGCAGAATTTGGCCCGGTGCGCCTTTTTCCCCAGAAACCACTGTTAGATCAATCCATCCGTCCACTTGTATTTGCTTTCCACATCAGGTTGCAGCAACTTCTACTTCATTGTCAGACTGGACACACTGGGCATACCTCCCAAATATCTCAACTGATAACTTCTGGTCTAGTTACAGCAGTTAGTTGCTCACTTCCCCATTAATATGTCATAGCTTTCCAACAGTTCCTAAAGGTTTCGAAGTTGCAAAATTAATAAAGAAGCGGGAGGCACGGTCTTACCAACGGGGCTCGTCCGGGATTTGAACCCGGGACCTCTCGCACCCTAAGCGAGAATCATACCCCTAGACCAACGAGCCACAAAAAACATGACATTTGGGATTTCCCCCTCCGGTGAATGCTATTCACGTCTGCATCTAGCTTGACCGCATTATTCCACCTGTGGGTTTTACTTTGACTCTTTTATGTCTTCCGTGTTGGATCTGGCTTTGTAATAATTGTCTGGAACTCAAAAAAATGTCCAGGACTTCCATGGTCCACAAACTTTGGATGCCTCTGCCTTACGAGATCCTTAAGCATTGTGAGAGGAGACTGGACAAGGAGTCTTTCCTTCAACATGTAGGTGAACTGGTTGAACTATCAACACCTTGTCAGGATTGCTTAGCTTCACAACAGTTCCAAAGTTAGTGAGACAACTGAATGGAAGGAGCTACGTTCCTGACCTGAGGGCTCGTCCGGGATTTGAACCCGGGACCTCTTGCACCCAAAGCGAGAATCATACCCCTAGACCAACGAGCCAAAGCATGCACAAGAAAAGCGTTTGGAGGTGGCAGAATTTGGCCCGGTGCGCCTTTTTCCCCAGAAACCACTGTTAGATCAATCCATCCGTCCACTTGTATTTGCTTTCCACATCAGGTTGCAGCAACTTCTACTTCATTGTCAGACTGGACACACTGGGCATACCTCCCAAATATCTCAACTGATAACTTCTGGTCTAGTTACAGCAGTTAGTTGCTCACTTCCCCATTAATATGTCATAGCTTTCCAACAGTTCCTAAAGGTTTCGAAGTTGCAAAATGAATAAAGAAGCGGGAGGCACGGTCTTACCAACGGGGCTCGTCCGGGATTTGAACCCGGGACCTCTCGCACCCTAAGCGAGAATCATACCCCTAGACCAACGAGCCACAAAAAACATGACATTTGGGATTTCCCCCTCCGGTGAATGCTATTCACGTCTGCATCTAGCTTGACCGCATTATTCCACCTGTGGGTTTTACTTTGACTCTTTTATGTCTTCCGTGTTGGATCTGGCTTTGTAATAATTGTCTGGAACTCAAAAAAATGTCCAGGACTTCCATGGTCCACAAACTTTGGATGCCTCTGCCTTACGAGATCCTTAAGCATTGTGAGAGGAGACTGGACAAGGAGTCTTTCCTTCAACATGTAGGTGAACTGGTTGAACTATCAACACCTTGTCAGGATTGCTTAGCTTCACAACAGTTCCAAAGTTAGTGAGACAACTGAATGGAAGGAGCTACGTTCCTGACCTGAGGGCTCGTCCGGGATTTGAACCCGGGACCTCTCGCACCCAAAGCGAGAATCATACCCCTAGACCAACGAGCCACAGCATGCACAAGAAAAGCGTTTGGAGGTGCGAGAATTTGGCCTGGTGCGCCTTTTTCCCCAGAAACCACTGTTAGATCAATCCATCCGTCCACTTGTCTTTGCTTTCCACATCAGGTTGCAGCAACTTCTACTTCATTGTCATCCAGACTGGACACACTGGGCATACCTCCCAAATATCTCAACTGATAACTTCTGGTCTAGTTACAGCAGTTTGTTTCTCACTTCCCTTTTAATATGTCATAGCTTTCCAACAGTTCCTAAAGGTTTCGAACTTGCAAAATTAATAAAGAAGCGGGAGGCACGGTCTTACCAACGGGGCTCGTCCGGGATTTGAACCCGGGACCTCTCGCACCCTAAGCGAGAATCATACCCCTAGACCAACGAGCCACAAAAAACATGACATTTGGGATTTCCCCCTCCGGTGAATGCTATTCACGTCTGCATCTAGCTTGACCGCATTATTCCACGTGTGGGTTTTACTTTGACTCTTTTATGTCTTCCGTGTTGGATCTGGCTTTGTAATAATTGTCTGGAACTCAAAAAAATGTCCAGGACTTCCATGGTCCACAAACTTTGGATGCCTCTGCCTTACGAGATCCTTAAGCATTGTGAGAGGAGACTGGACAAGGAGTCTTTCCTTCAACATGTAGGTGAACTGGTTGAACTATCAACACCTTGTCAGGATTGCTTAGCTTCACAACAGTTCCAAAGTTAGTGAGACAACTAAATGGAAGGAGCTACGTTCCTGACCTGAGGGCTCGTCCGGGATTTGAACCCGGGACCTCTCGCACCCAAAGCGAGAATCATACCCCTAGACCAACGAGCCACAGCATACACAAGAAAAGCGTTTGGAGGTGCGAGAATTTGGCCTGGTGCGCCTTTTTCCCCAGAAACCACTGTTAGATCAATCCATCCGTCCACTTGTCTTTGCTTTCCACATCAGGTTGCAGCAACTTCTACTTCATTGTCATCCAGACTGGACACACTGGGCATACCTCCCAAATATCTCAACTGATAACTTCTGGTCTAGTTACAGCAGTTTGTTTCTCACTTCCCTTTTAATATGTCATAGCTTTCCAACAGTTCCTAAAGGTTTCGAACTTGCAAAATTAATAAAGAAGCGGGAGGCACGGTCTTACCAACGGGGCTCGTCCGGGATTTGAACCCGGGACCTCTCGCACCCTAAGCGAGAATCATACCCCTAGACCAACGAGCCACAGAAAACATGACATTTGGGATTTCCCCCTCCGGTGAATGCTATTCACGTCTGCATCTAGCTTGACCGCATTATTCCACCTGTGGGTTTTACTTTGACTCTTTTATGTCTTCCGTGTTGGATCTGGCTTTGTAATAATTGTCTGGAACTCAAAAAAATGTCCAGGACTTCCATGGTCCACAAACTTTGGATGCCTTACGAGATCCTTAAGCATTGTGAGAGGAGACTGGACAAGGAGTCTTTCCTTCAACATGTAGGTGAACTGGTTGAACTATCAACACCTTGTCAGGATTGCTTAGCTTCACAACAGTTCCGAAGTTAGTGAGACAACTGAATGGAAGGAGCTACGTTCCTGACCTGAGGGCTCGTCCGGGATTTGAACCCGGGACCTCTCGCACCCAAAGCGAGAATCATACCCCTAGACCAACGAGCCACAGCATGCACAAGAAAAGCGTTTGGAGGTGGCAGAATTTGGCCCGGTGCGCCTTTTTCCCCAGAAACCACTGTTAGATCAATCCATCCGTCCACTTGTCTTTGCTTTCCACATCAGGTTGCAGCAACTTCTACTTCATTGTCATCCAGACTGGACACACTGGGCATACCTCCCAAATATCTCAACTGATAACTTCTGGTCTAGTTACAGCAGTTTGTTTCTCACTTCCCTTTTAATATGTCATAGCTTTCCAACAGTTCCTAAAGGTTTCGAACTTGCAAAATTAATAAAGAAGCGGGAGGCACGGTCTTACCAACGGGGCTCGTCCGGGATTTGAACCCAGGACCTCTCGCACCCTAAGCGAGAATCATACCCCTAGACCAACGAGCCACAAAAAACATGACATTTGGGATTTCCCCCTCCGGTGAATGCTATTCACGTCTGCATCTAGCTTGACCGCATTATTCCACCTGTGGGTTTTACTTTGACTCTTTTATGTCTTCCGTGTTGGATCTGGCTTTGTAATAATTGTCTGGAACTCAAAAAAATGTCCAGGACTTCCATGGTCCACAAACTTTGGATGCCTTACGAGATCCTTAAGCATTGTGAGAGGAGACTGGACAAGGAGTCTTTCCTTCAACATGTAGGTGAACTGGTTGAACTATCAACACCTTGTCAGGATTGCTTAGCTTCACAACAGTTCCAAAGTTAGTGAGACAACTGAATGGAAGGAGCTACGTTCCTGACCTGAGGGCTCGTCCGGGATTTGAACCCGGGACCTCTCGCACCCAAAGCGAGAATCATACCCCTAGACCAACGAGCCACAGCATGCACAAGAAAAGCGTTTGGAGGTGCGAGAATTTGGCCTGGTGCGCCTTTTTCCCCAGAAACCACTGTTAGATCAATCCATCCGTCCACTTGTCTTTGCTTTCCACATCAGGTTGCAGCAACTTCTACTTCATTGTCATCCAGACTGGACACACTGGGCATACCTCCCAAATATCTCAACTGATAACTTCTGGTCTAGTTACAGCAGTTTGTTTCTCACTTCCCTTTTAATATGTCATAGCTTTCCAACAGTTCCTAAAGGTTTCGAACTTGCAAAATTAATAAAGAAGCGGGAGGCACGGTCTTACCAACGGGGCTCGTCCGGGATTTGAACCCGGGACCTCTCGCACCCTAAGCGAGAATCATACCCCTAGACCAACGAGCCACAAAAAACATGACATTTGGGATTTCCCCCTCCGGTGAATGCTATTCACGTCTGCATCTAGCTTGACCGCATTATTCCACCTGTGGGTTTTACTTTGACTCTTTTATGTCTTCCGTGTTGGATCTGGCTTTGTAATAATTGTCTGGAACTCAAAAAAATGTCCAGGACTTCCATGGTCCACAAACTTTGGATGCCTCTGCCTTACGAGATCCTTAAGCATTGTGAGAGGAGACTGGACAAGGAGTCTTTCCTTCAACATGTAGGTGAACTGGTTGAACTATCAACACCTTGTCAGGATTGCTTAGCTTCACAACAGTTCCAAAGTTAGTGAGACAACTAAATGGAAGGAGCTACGTTCCTGACCTGAGGGCTCGTCCGGGATTTGAACCCGGGACCTCTCGCACCCAAAGCGAGAATCATACCCCTAGACCAACGAGCCACAGCATACACAAGAAAAGCGTTTGGAGGTGCGAGAATTTGGCCTGGTGCGCCTTTTTCCCCAGAAACCACTGTTAGATCAATCCATCCGTCCACTTGTCTTTGCTTTCCACATCAGGTTGCAGCAACTTCTACTTCATTGTCATCCAGACTGGACACACTGGGCATACCTCCCAAATATCTCAACTGATAACTTCTGGTCTAGTTACAGCAGTTTGTTTCTCACTTCCCTTTTAATATGTCATAGCTTTCCAACAGTTCCTAAAGGTTTCGAACTTGCAAAATTAATAAAGAAGCGGGAGGCACGGTCTTACCAACGGGGCTCGTCCGGGATTTGAACCCGGGACCTCTCGCACCCTAAGCGAGAATCATACCCCTAGACCAACGAGCCACAGAAAACATGACATTTGGGATTTCCCCCTCCGGTGAATGCTATTCACGTCTGCATCTAGCTTGACCGCATTATTCCACCTGTGGGTTTTACTTTGACTCTTTTATGTCTTCCGTGTTGGATCTGGCTTTGTAATAATTGTCTGGAACTCAAAAAAATGTCCAGGACTTCCATGGTCCACAAACTTTGGATGCCTCTGCCTTACGAGATCCTTAAGCATTGTGAGAGGAGACTGGACAAGGAGTCTTTCCTTCAACATGTAGGTGAACTGGTTGAACTATCAACACCTTGTCAGGATTGCTTAGCTTCACAACAGTTCCAAAGTTAGTGAGACAACTGAATGGAAGGAGCTACGTTCCTGACCTGAGGGCTCGTCCGGGATTTGAACCCGGGACCTCTTGCACCCAAAGCGAGAATCATACCCCTAGACCAACGAGCCAAAGCATGCACAAGAAAAGCGTTTGGAGGTGGCAGAATTTGGCCCGGTGCGCCTTTTTCCCCAGAAACCACTGTTAGATCAATC
>NC_084978.1:26602710-26610210 GCF_963691925.1 Scomber scombrus
AGGTTGCAGCAACTTCTACTTCATTGTCATCCAGACTGGACACACTGGGCATACCTCCCAAATATCTCAACTGATAACTTCTGGTCTAGTTACAGCAGTTTGTTTCTCACTTCCCTTTTAATATGTCATAGCTTTCCAACAGTTCCTAAAGGTTTCGAAGTTGCAAAATTAATAAAGAAGCGGGAGGCACGGTCTTACCAACGGGGCTCGTCCAGGATTTGAACCCGGGACCTGTCGCACCCTAAGCGAGAATCATACCCCTAGACCAACGAGCCACAAAAAACATGACATTTGGGATTTCCCCCTCCGGTGAATGCTATTCACGTCTGCATCTAGCTTGACCGCATTATTCCACCTGTGGGTTTTACTTTGACTCTTTTATGTCTTCCGTGTTGGATCTGGCTTTGTAATAATTGTCTGGAACTCAAAAAAATGTCGATAATTTCCATGGTCCACAAACTTCCGATGCCTCTGCCTTACGAGATCCTTAAGCATTGTGAGAGGAGACTGGACAAGGAGTCTTTCCTTCAACATGTAGGTGAACTGGTTGAACTATCAACACCTTGTCAGGATTGCTTAGCTTCACAACAGTTCCAAAGTTAGTGAGACAACTGAATGGAAGGAGCTACGTTCCTGACCTGAGGGCTCGTCCGGGATTTGAACCCGGGACCTCTCGCACCCAAAGCGAGAATCATACCCCTAGACCAACGAGCCATAGCATGCACAAGAAAAGCGTTTGGAGGTGGCAGAATTTGGCCCGGTGCGCCTTTTTCCCCAGAAACCACTGTTAGATCAATCCATCCGTCCACTTGTATTTGCTTTCCACATCAGGTTGCAGCAACTTCTACTTCATTGTCAGACTGGACACACTGGGCACACCTCCCAAATATCTCAACTGATAACTTCTGGTCTAGTTACAGCAGTTTGTTTCTCACTTCCCTTTTAATATGTCATAGCTTTCCAACAGTTCCTAAAGGTTTCGAAGTTGCAAAATTAATAAAGAAGCGGGAGGCACGGTCTTACCAACGGGGCTCGTCCGGGATTTGAACCCGGGACCTCTCGCACCCTAAGCGAGAATCATACCCCTAGACCAACGAGCCACAAAAAACATGACATTTGGGATTTTCCCCCTCCGGTGAATGCTATTCACGTCTGCATCTAGCTTGACCGCATTATTCCACCTGTGGGTTTTACTTTGACTCTTTTATGTCTTCCGTGTTGGATCTGGCTTTGTAATAATTGTCTGGAACTCAAAAAAATGTCGATAATTTCCATGGTCCACAAACTTCCGATGCCTCTGCCTTACGAGATCCTTAAGCATTGTGAGAGAAGACTGGACAAGGAGTCTTTCCTTCAACATGTAGGTGAACTGGTTGAACTATCAACACCTTGTCAGGATTGCTTAGCTTCACAACAGTTCCAAAGTTAGTGAGACAACTGAATGGAAGGAGCTACGTTCCTGACCTGAGGGCTCGTCCGGGATTTGAACCCGGGACCTCTCGCACCCAAAGCGAGAATCATACCCCTAGACCAACGAGCCACAGCATGCACAAGAAAAGCGTTTGGAGGTGCGAGAATTTGGCCTGGTGCGCCTTTTTCCCCAGAAACCACTGTTAGATCAATCCATCCGTCCACTTGTCTTTGCTTTCCACATCAGGTTGCAGCAACTTCTACTTCATTGTCATCCAGACTGGACACACTGGGCATACCTCCCAAATATCTCAACTGATAACTTCTGGTCTAGTTACAGCAGTTTGTTTCTCACTTCCCTTTTAATATGTCATAGCTTTCCAACAGTTCCTAAAGGTTTCGAACTTGCAAAATTAATAAAGAAGCGGGAGGCACGGTCTTACCAACGGGGCTCGTCCGGGATTTGAACCCGGGACCTCTCGCACCCTAAGCGAGAATCATACCCCTAGACCAACGAGCCACAAAAAACATGACATTTGGGATTTCCCCCTCCGGTGAATGCTATTCACGTCTGCATCTAGCTTGACCGCATTATTCCACCTGTGGGTTTTACTTTGACTCTTTTATGTCTTCCGTGTTGGATCTGGCTTTGTAATAATTGTCTGGAACTCAAAAAAATGTCCAGGACTTCCATGGTCCACAAACTTTGGATGCCTCTGCCTTACGAGATCCTTAAGCATTGTGAGAGGAGACTGGACAAGGAGTCTTTCCTTCAACATGTAGGTGAACTGGTTGAACTATCAACACCTTGTCAGGATTGCTTAGCTTCACAACAGTTCCAAAGTTAGTGAGACAACTAAATGGAAGGAGCTACGTTCCTGACCTGAGGGCTCGTCCGGGATTTGAACCCGGGACCTCTCGCACCCAAAGCGAGAATCATACCCCTAGACCAACGAGCCACAGCATACACAAGAAAAGCGTTTGGAGGTGCGAGAATTTGGCCTGGTGCGCCTTTTTCCCCAGAAACCACTGTTAGATCAATCCATCCGTCCACTTGTCTTTGCTTTCCACATCAGGTTGCAGCAACTTCTACTTCATTGTCATCCAGACTGGACACACTGGGCATACCTCCCAAATATCTCAACTGATAACTTCTGGTCTAGTTACAGCAGTTTGTTTCTCACTTCCCTTTTAATATGTCATAGCTTTCCAACAGTTCCTAAAGGTTTCGAACTTGCAAAATTAATAAAGAAGCGGGAGGCACGGTCTTACCAACGGGGCTCGTCCGGGATTTGAACCCGGGACCTCTCGCACCCTAAGCGAGAATCATACCCCTAGACCAACGAGCCACAGAAAACATGACATTTGGGATTTCCCCCTCCGGTGAATGCTATTCACGTCTGCATCTAGCTTGACCGCATTATTCCACCTGTGGGTTTTACTTTGACTCTTTTATGTCTTCCGTGTTGGATCTGGCTTTGTAATAATTGTCTGGAACTCAAAAAAATGTCCAGGACTTCCATGGTCCACAAACTTTGGATGCCTTACGAGATCCTTAAGCATTGTGAGAGGAGACTGGACAAGGAGTCTTTCCTTCAACATGTAGGTGAACTGGTTGAACTATCAACACCTTGTCAGGATTGCTTAGCTTCACAACAGTTCCGAAGTTAGTGAGACAACTGAATGGAAGGAGCTACGTTCCTGACCTGAGGGCTCGTCCGGGATTTGAACCCGGGACCTCTCGCACCCAAAGCGAGAATCATACCCCTAGACCAACGAGCCACAGCATGCACAAGAAAAGCGTTTGGAGGTGCGAGAATTTGGCCTGGTGCGCCTTTTTCCCCAGAAACCACTGTTAGATCAATCCATCCGTCCACTTGTCTTTGCTTTCCACATCAGGTTGCAGCAACTTCTACTTCATTGTCATCCAGACTGGACACACTGGGCATACCTCCCAAATATCTCAACTGATAACTTCTGGTCTAGTTACAGCAGTTTGTTTCTCACTTCCCTTTTAATATGTCATAGCTTTCCAACAGTTCCTAAAGGTTTCGAACTTGCAAAATTAATAAAGAAGCGGGAGGCACGGTCTTACCAACGGGGCTCGTCCGGGATTTGAACCCGGGACCTCTCGCACCCTAAGCGAGAATCATACCCCTAGACCAACGAGCTACAAAAAACATGACATTTGGGATTTCCCCCTCCGGTGAATGCTATTCACGTCTGCATCTAGCTTGACCGCATTATTCCACCTGTGGGTTTTACTTTGACTCTTTTATGTCTTCCGTGTTGGATCTGGCTTTGTAATAATTGTCTGGAACTCAAAAAAATGTCCAGGACTTCCATGGTCCACAAACTTTGGATGCCTTACGAGATCCTTAAGCATTGTGAGAGGAGACTGGACAAGGAGTCTTTCCTTCAACATGTAGGTGAACTGGTTGAACTATCAACACCTTGTCAGGATTGCTTAGCTTCACAACAGTTCCAAAGTTAGTGAGACAACTGAATGGAAGGAGCTACGTTCCTGACCTGAGGGCTCGTCCGGGATTTGAACCCGGGACCTCTCGCACCCAAAGCGAGAATCATACCCCTAGACCAACGAGCCATAGCATGCACAAGAAAAGCGTTTGGAGGTGGCAGAATTTGGCCCGGTGCGCCTTTTTCCCCAGAAACCACTGTTAGATCAATCCATCCGTCCACTTGTATTTGCTTTCCACATCAGGTTGCAGCAACTTCTACTTCATTGTCATCCAGACTGGACACACTGGGCATACCTCCCAAATATCTCAACTGATAACTTCTGGTCTAGTTACAGCAGTTTATTTCTCACTTCCCTTTTAATATGTCATAGCTTTCCAACAGTTCCTAAAGGTTTCGAACTTGCAAAATTAATAAAGAAGCGGGAGGCACGGTCTTACCAACGGGGCTCGTCCGGGATTTGAACCCGGGACCTCTCGCACCCTAAGCGAGAATCATACCCCTAGACCAACGAGCCACAAAAAACATGACATTTGGGATTTCCCCCTCCGGTGAATGCTATTCACGTCTGCATCTAGCTTGACCGCATTATTGCACCTGTGGGTTTTACTTTGACTCTTTTATGTCTTCCGTGTTGGATCTGGCTTTGTAATAATTGTCTGGAACTCAAAAAAATGTCCAGGACTTCCATGGTCCACAAACTTTGGATGCCTCTGCCTTACGAGATCCTTAAGCATTGTGAGAGGAGACTGGACAAGGAGTCTTTCCTTCAACATGTAGGTGAACTGGTTGAACTATCAACACCTTGTCAGGATTGCTTATCTTCACAACAGTTCCAAAGTTAGTGAGACAACTGAATGGAAGGAGCTACGTTCCTGACCTGAGGGCTCGTCCGGGATTTGAACCCGGGACCTCTCGCACCCAAAGCGAGAATCATACCCCTAGACCAACGAGCCACAGCATGCACAAGAAAAGCGTTTGGAGGTGCGAGAATTTGGCCTGGTGCGCCTTTTTCCCCAGAAACCACTGTTAGATCAATCCATCCGTCCACTTGTCTTTGCTTTCCACATCAGGTTGCAGCAACTTCTACTTCATTGTCATCCAGACTGGACACACTGGGCATACCTCCCAAATATCTCAACTGATAACTTCTGGTCTAGTTACAGCAGTTTGTTTCTCACTTCCCTTTTAATATGTCATAGCTTTCCAACAGTTCCTAAAGGTTTCGAACTTGCAAAATTAATAAAGAAGCGGGAGGCACGGTCTTACCAACGGGGCTCGTCCGGGATTTGAACCCGGGACCTCTCGCACCCTAAGCGAGAATCATACCCCTAGACCAACGAGCCACAAAAAACATGACATTTGGGATTTCCCCCTCCGGTGAATGCTATTCACGTCTGCATCTAGCTTGACCGCATTATTCCACGTGTGGGTTTTACTTTGACTCTTTTATGTCTTCCGTGTTGGATCTGGCTTTGTAATAATTGTCTGGAACTCAAAAAAATGTCCAGGACTTCCATGGTCCACAAACTTTGGATGCCTCTGCCTTACGAGATCCTTAAGCATTGTGAGAGGAGACTGGACAAGGAGTCTTTCCTTCAACATGTAGGTGAACTGGTTGAACTATCAACACCTTGTCAGGATTGCTTAGCTTCACAACAGTTCCAAAGTTAGTGAGACAACTAAATGGAAGGAGCTACGTTCCTGACCTGAGGGCTCGTCCGGGATTTGAACCCGGGACCTCTCGCACCCAAAGCGAGAATCATACCCCTAGACCAACGAGCCACAGCATACACAAGAAAAGCGTTTGGAGGTGCGAGAATTTGGCCTGGTGCGCCTTTTTCCCCAGAAACCACTGTTAGATCAATCCATCCGTCCACTTGTCTTTGCTTTCCACATCAGGTTGCAGCAACTTCTACTTCATTGTCATCCAGACTGGACACACTGGGCATACCTCCCAAATATCTCAACTGATAACTTCTGGTCTAGTTACAGCAGTTTGTTTCTCACTTCCCTTTTAATATGTCATAGCTTTCCAACAGTTCCTAAAGGTTTCGAACTTGCAAAATTAATAAAGAAGCGGGAGGCACGGTCTTACCAACGGGGCTCGTCCGGGATTTGAACCCGGGACCTCTCGCACCCTAAGCGAGAATCATACCCCTAGACCAACGAGCCACAGAAAACATGACATTTGGGATTTCCCCCTCCGGTGAATGCTATTCACGTCTGCATCTAGCTTGACCGCATTATTCCACCTGTGGGTTTTACTTTGACTCTTTTATGTCTTCCGTGTTGGATCTGGCTTTGTAATAATTGTCTGGAACTCAAAAAAATGTCCAGGACTTCCATGGTCCACAAACTTTGGATGCCTTACGAGATCCTTAAGCATTGTGAGAGGAGACTGGACAAGGAGTCTTTCCTTCAACATGTAGGTGAACTGGTTGAACTATCAACACCTTGTCAGGATTGCTTAGCTTCACAACAGTTCCGAAGTTAGTGAGACAACTGAATGGAAGGAGCTACGTTCCTGACCTGAGGGCTCGTCCGGGATTTGAACCCGGGACCTCTCGCACCCAAAGCGAGAATCATACCCCTAGACCAACGAGCCACAGCATGCACAAGAAAAGCGTTTGGAGGTGCGAGAATTTGGCCTGGTGCGCCTTTTTCCCCAGAAACCACTGTTAGATCAATCCATCCGTCCACTTGTCTTTGCTTTCCACATCAGGTTGCAGCAACTTCTACTTCATTGTCATCCAGACTGGACACACTGGGCATACCTCCCAAATATCTCAACTGATAACTTCTGGTCTAGTTACAGCAGTTTGTTTCTCACTTCCCTTTTAATATGTCATAGCTTTCCAACAGTTCCTAAAGGTTTCGAACTTGCAAAATTAATAAAGAAGCGGGAGGCACGGTCTTACCAACGGGGCTCGTCCGGGATTTGAACCCAGGACCTCTCGCACCCTAAGCGAGAATCATACCCCTAGACCAACGAGCCACAAAAAACATGACATTTGGGATTTCCCCCTCCGGTGAATGCTATTCACGTCTGCATCTAGCTTGACCGCATTATTCCACCTGTGGGTTTTACTTTGACTCTTTTATGTCTTCCGTGTTGGATCTGGCTTTGTAATAATTGTCTGGAACTCAAAAAAATGTCCAGGACTTCCATGGTCCACAAACTTTGGATGCCTTACGAGATCCTTAAGCATTGTGAGAGGAGACTGGACAAGGAGTCTTTCCTTCAACATGTAGGTGAACTGGTTGAACTATCAACACCTTGTCAGGATTGCTTAGCTTCACAACAGTTCCAAAGTTAGTGAGACAACTGAATGGAAGGAGCTACGTTCCTGACCTGAGGGCTCGTCCGGGATTTGAACCCGGGACCTCTCGCACCCAAAGCGAGAATCATACCCCTAGACCAACGAGCCACAGCATGCACAAGAAAAGCGTTTGGAGGTGCGAGAATTTGGCCTGGTGCGCCTTTTTCCCCAGAAACCACTGTTAGATCAATCCATCCGTCCACTTGTCTTTGCTTTCCACATCAGGTTGCAGCAACTTCTACTTCATTGTCATCCAGACTGGACACACTGGGCATACCTCCCAAATATC
>NC_084978.1:26615210-26622710 GCF_963691925.1 Scomber scombrus
CTTTTAATATGTCATAGCTTTCCAACAGTTCCTAAAGGTTTCGAAGTTGCAAAATTAATAAAGAAGCGGGAGGCACGGTCTTACCAACGGGGCTCGTCCGGGATTTGAACCCGGGACCTCTCGCACCCTAAGCGAGAATCATACCCCTAGACCAACGAGCCACAAAAAACATGACATTTGGGATTTTCCCCCTCCGGTGAATGCTATTCACGTCTGCATCTAGCTTGACCGCATTATTCCACCTGTGGGTTTTACTTTGACTCTTTTATGTCTTCCGTGTTGGATCTGGCTTTGTAATAATTGTCTGGAACTCAAAAAAATGTCGATAATTTCCATGGTCCACAAACTTCCGATGCCTCTGCCTTACGAGATCCTTAAGCATTGTGAGAGAAGACTGGACAAGGAGTCTTTCCTTCAACATGTAGGTGAACTGGTTGAACTATCAACACCTTGTCAGGATTGCTTAGCTTCACAACAGTTCCAAAGTTAGTGAGACAACTGAATGGAAGGAGCTACGTTCCTGACCTGAGGGCTCGTCCGGGATTTGAACCCGGGACCTCTCGCACCCAAAGCGAGAATCATACCCCTAGACCAACGAGCCACAGCATGCACAAGAAAAGCGTTTGGAGGTGCGAGAATTTGGCCTGGTGCGCCTTTTTCCCCAGAAACCACTGTTAGATCAATCCATCCGTCCACTTGTCTTTGCTTTCCACATCAGGTTGCAGCAACTTCTACTTCATTGTCATCCAGACTGGACACACTGGGCATACCTCCCAAATATCTCAACTGATAACTTCTGGTCTAGTTACAGCAGTTTGTTTCTCACTTCCCTTTTAATATGTCATAGCTTTCCAACAGTTCCTAAAGGTTTCGAACTTGCAAAATTAATAAAGAAGCGGGAGGCACGGTCTTACCAACGGGGCTCGTCCGGGATTTGAACCCGGGACCTCTCGCACCCTAAGCGAGAATCATACCCCTAGACCAACGAGCCACAAAAAACATGACATTTGGGATTTCCCCCTCCGGTGAATGCTATTCACGTCTGCATCTAGCTTGACCGCATTATTCCACCTGTGGGTTTTACTTTGACTCTTTTATGTCTTCCGTGTTGGATCTGGCTTTGTAATAATTGTCTGGAACTCAAAAAAATGTCCAGGACTTCCATGGTCCACAAACTTTGGATGCCTCTGCCTTACGAGATCCTTAAGCATTGTGAGAGGAGACTGGACAAGGAGTCTTTCCTTCAACATGTAGGTGAACTGGTTGAACTATCAACACCTTGTCAGGATTGCTTAGCTTCACAACAGTTCCAAAGTTAGTGAGACAACTAAATGGAAGGAGCTACGTTCCTGACCTGAGGGCTCGTCCGGGATTTGAACCCGGGACCTCTCGCACCCAAAGCGAGAATCATACCCCTAGACCAACGAGCCACAGCATACACAAGAAAAGCGTTTGGAGGTGCGAGAATTTGGCCTGGTGCGCCTTTTTCCCCAGAAACCACTGTTAGATCAATCCATCCGTCCACTTGTCTTTGCTTTCCACATCAGGTTGCAGCAACTTCTACTTCATTGTCATCCAGACTGGACACACTGGGCATACCTCCCAAATATCTCAACTGATAACTTCTGGTCTAGTTACAGCAGTTTGTTTCTCACTTCCCTTTTAATATGTCATAGCTTTCCAACAGTTCCTAAAGGTTTCGAA
This sequence comes from Scomber scombrus, assembly GCF_963691925.1. NCBI lineage: Eukaryota > Metazoa > Chordata > Actinopteri > Scombriformes > Scombridae > Scomber > Scomber scombrus. Next base: position 26,616,915 of record NC_084978.1, read on the forward strand.
CTTGCAAAATTAATAAAGAAGCGGGAGGCACGGTCTTACCAACGGGGCTCGTCCGGGATTTGAACCCGGGACCTCTCGCACCCTAAGCGAGAATCATACCCCTAGACCAACGAGCCACAGAAAACATGACATTTGGGATTTCCCCCTCCGGTGAATGCTATTCACGTCTGCATCTAGCTTGACCGCATTATTCCACCTGTGGGTTTTACTTTGACTCTTTTATGTCTTCCGTGTTGGATCTGGCTTTGTAATAATTGTCTGGAACTCAAAAAAATGTCCAGGACTTCCATGGTCCACAAACTTTGGATGCCTTACGAGATCCTTAAGCATTGTGAGAGGAGACTGGACAAGGAGTCTTTCCTTCAACATGTAGGTGAACTGGTTGAACTATCAACACCTTGTCAGGATTGCTTAGCTTCACAACAGTTCCGAAGTTAGTGAGACAACTGAATGGAAGGAGCTACGTTCCTGACCTGAGGGCTCGTCCGGGATTTGAACCCGGGACCTCTCGCACCCAAAGCGAGAATCATACCCCTAGACCAACGAGCCACAGCATGCACAAGAAAAGCGTTTGGAGGTGCGAGAATTTGGCCTGGTGCGCCTTTTTCCCCAGAAACCACTGTTAGATCAATCCATCCGTCCACTTGTCTTTGCTTTCCACATCAGGTTGCAGCAACTTCTACTTCATTGTCATCCAGACTGGACACACTGGGCATACCTCCCAAATATCTCAACTGATAACTTCTGGTCTAGTTACAGCAGTTTGTTTCTCACTTCCCTTTTAATATGTCATAGCTTTCCAACAGTTCCTAAAGGTTTCGAACTTGCAAAATTAATAAAGAAGCGGGAGGCACGGTCTTACCAACGGGGCTCGTCCGGGATTTGAACCCGGGACCTCTCGCACCCTAAGCGAGAATCATACCCCTAGACCAACGAGCTACAAAAAACATGACATTTGGGATTTCCCCCTCCGGTGAATGCTATTCACGTCTGCATCTAGCTTGACCGCATTATTCCACCTGTGGGTTTTACTTTGACTCTTTTATGTCTTCCGTGTTGGATCTGGCTTTGTAATAATTGTCTGGAACTCAAAAAAATGTCCAGGACTTCCATGGTCCACAAACTTTGGATGCCTTACGAGATCCTTAAGCATTGTGAGAGGAGACTGGACAAGGAGTCTTTCCTTCAACATGTAGGTGAACTGGTTGAACTATCAACACCTTGTCAGGATTGCTTAGCTTCACAACAGTTCCAAAGTTAGTGAGACAACTGAATGGAAGGAGCTACGTTCCTGACCTGAGGGCTCGTCCGGGATTTGAACCCGGGACCTCTCGCACCCAAAGCGAGAATCATACCCCTAGACCAACGAGCCATAGCATGCACAAGAAAAGCGTTTGGAGGTGGCAGAATTTGGCCCGGTGCGCCTTTTTCCCCAGAAACCACTGTTAGATCAATCCATCCGTCCACTTGTCTTTGCTTTCCACATCAGGTTGCAGCAACTTCTACTTCATTGTCATCCAGACTGGACACACTGGGCATACCTCCCAAATATCTCAACTGATAACTTCTGGTCTAGTTACAGCAGTTTATTTCTCACTTCCCTTTTAATATGTCATAGCTTTCCAACAGTTCCTAAAGGTTTCGAACTTGCAAAATTAATAAAGAAGCGGGAGGCACGGTCTTACCAACGGGGCTCGTCCGGGATTTGAACCCGGGACCTCTCGCACCCTAAGCGAGAATCATACCCCTAGACCAACGAGCCACAAAAAACATGACATTTGGGATTTCCCCCTCCGGTGAATGCTATTCACGTCTGCATCTAGCTTGACCGCATTATTCCACCTGTGGGTTTTACTTTGACTCTTTTATGTCTTCCGTGTTGGATCTGGCTTTGTAATAATTGTCTGGAACTCAAAAAAATGTCCAGGACTTCCATGGTCCACAAACTTTGGATGCCTCTGCCTTACGAGATCCTTAAGCATTGTGAGAGGAGACTGGACAAGGAGTCTTTCCTTCAACATGTAGGTGAACTGGTTGAACTATCAACACCTTGTCAGGATTGCTTATCTTCACAACAGTTCCAAAGTTAGTGAGACAACTGAATGGAAAGAGCTACGTTCCTGACCTGAGGGCTCGTCCGGGATTTGAACCCGGGACCTCTCGCACCCAAAGCGAGAATCATACCCCTAGACCAACGAGCCACAGCATGCACAAGAAAAGCGTTTGGAGGTGGCAGAATTTGGCCCGGTGCGCCTTTTTCCCCAGAAACCACTGTTAGATCAATCCATCCGTCCACTTGTATTTGCTTTCCACATCAGGTTGCAGCAACTTCTACTTCATTGTCATCCAGACTGGACACACTGGGCATACCTCCCAAATATCTCAACTGATAACTTCTGGTCTAGTTACAGCAGTTTATTTCTCACTTCCCTTTTAATATGTCATAGCTTTCCAACAGTTCCTAAAGGTTTCGAACTTGCAAAATTAATAAAGAAGCGGGAGGCACGGTCTTACCAACGGGGCTCGTCCGGGATTTGAACCCGGGACCTCTCGCACCCTAAGCGAGAATCATACCCCTAGACCAACGAGCCACAAAAAACATGACATTTGGGATTTCCCCCTCCGGTGAATGCTATTCACGTCTGCATCTAGCTTGACCGCATTATTCCACCTGTGGGTTTTACTTTGACTCTTTTATGTCTTCCGTGTTGGATCTGGCTTTGTAATAATTGTCTGGAACTCAAAAAAATGTCCAGGACTTCCATGGTCCACAAACTTTGGATGCCTCTGCCTTACGAGATCCTTAAGCATTGTGAGAGGAGACTGGACAAGGAGTCTTTCCTTCAACATGTAGGTGAACTGGTTGAACTATCAACACCTTGTCAGGATTGCTTATCTTCACAACAGTTCCAAAGTTAGTGAGACAACTGAATGGAAGGAGCTACGTTCCTGACCTGAGGGCTCGTCCGGGATTTGAACCCGGGACCTCTCGCACCCAAAGCGAGAATCATACCCCTAGACCAACGAGCCACAGCATGCACAAGAAAAGCGTTTGGAGGTGGCAGAATTTGGCCCGGTGCGCCTTTTTCCCCAGAAACCACTGTTAGATCAATCCATCCGTCCACTTGTCTTTGCTTTCCACATCAGGTTGCAGCAACTTCTACTTCATTGTCATCCAGACTGGACACACTGGGCATACCTCCCAAATATCTCAACTGATAACTTCTGGTCTAGTTACAGCAGTTTATTTCTCACTTCCCTTTTAATATGTCATAGCTTTCCAACAGTTCCTAAAGGTTTCGAACTTGCAAAATTAATAAAGAAGCGGGAGGCACGGTCTTACCAACGGGGCTCGTCCGGGATTTGAACCCGGGACCTCTCGCACCCTAAGCGAGAATCATACCCCTAGACCAACGAGCCACAAAAAACATGACATTTGGGATTTCCCCCTCCGGTGAATGCTATTCACGTCTGCATCTAGCTTGACCGCATTATTCCACCTGTGGGTTTTACTTTGACTCTTTTATGTCTTCCGTGTTGGATCTGGCTTTGTAATAATTGTCTGGAACTCAAAAAAATGTCCAGGACTTCCATGGTCCACAAACTTTGGATGCCTCTGCCTTACGAGATCCTTAAGCATTGTGAGAGGAGACTGGACAAGGAGTCTTTCCTTCAACATGTAGGTGAACTGGTTGAACTATCAACACCTTGTCAGGATTGCTTATCTTCACAACAGTTCCAAAGTTAGTGAGACAACTGAATGGAAGGAGCTACGTTCCTGACCTGAGGGCTCGTCCGGGATTTGAACCCGGGACCTCTCGCACCCAAAGCGAGAATCATACCCCTAGACCAACGAGCCACAGCATGCACAAGAAAAGCGTTTGGAGGTGGCAGAATTTGGCCCGGTGCGCCTTTTTCCCCAGAAACCACTGTTAGATCAATCCATCCGTCCACTTGTATTTGCTTTCCACATCAGGTTGCAGCAACTTCTACTTCATTGTCAGACTGGACACACTGGGCACACCTCCCAAATATCTCAACTGATAACTTCTGGTCTAGTTACAGCAGTTTGTTTCTCACTTCCCTTTTAATATGTCATAGCTTTCCAACAGTTCCTAAAGGTTTCGAACTTGCAAAATTAATAAAGAAGCGGGAGGCACGGTCTTACCAACGGGGCTCGTCCGGGATTTGAACCCGGGACCTCTCGCACCCTAAGCGAGAATCATACCCCTAGACCAACGAGCCACAAAAAACATGACATTTGGGATTTCCCCCTCCGGTGAATGCTATTCACGTCTGCATCTTGCTTGACCGCATTATTCCACCTGTGGGTTTTACTTTGACTCTTTTATGTCTTCCGTGTTGGATCTGGCTTTGTAATAATTGTCTGGAACTCAAAAAAATGTCCAGGACTTCCATGGTCCACAAACTTTGGATGCCTCTGCCTTACGAGATCCTTAAGCATTGTGAGAGGAGACTGGACAAGGAGTCTTTCCTTCAACATGTAGGTGAACTGGTTGAACTATCAACACCTTGTCAGGATTGCTTATCTTAACAACAGTTCCAAAGTTAGTGAGACAACTGAATGGAAGGAGCTACGTTCCTGACCTGAGGGCTCGTCCGGGATTTGAACCCGGGACCTCTCGCACCCAAAGCGAGAATCATACCCCTAGACCAACGAGCCACAGCATGCACAAGAAAAGCGTTTGGAGGTGGGAGAATTTGGCCCGGTGCGCCTTTTTCCCCAGAAACCACTGTTAGATCAATCCATCCGTCCACTTGTCTTTGCTTTCCACATCAGGTTGCAGCAACTTCTACTTCATTGTCATCCAGATTGGACACACTGGGCATACCTCCCAAATATCTCAACTGATAACTTCTGGTCTAGTTACAGCAGTTTATTTCTCACTTCCCTTTTAATATGTCATAGCTTTCCAACAGTTCCTAAAGGTTTCGAACTTGCAAAATTAATAAAGAAGCGGGAGGCACGGTCTTACCAACGGGGCTCGTCCGGGATTTGAACCCGGGACCTCTCGCACCCAAAGCGAGAATCATACCCCTAGACCAACGAGCCACAGCATGTACAAGAAAAGCGTTTGGAGGTGGCAGAATTTGGCCCGGTGCGCCTTTTTCCCCAGAAACCACTGTTAGATCAATCCATCCGTCCACTTGTATTTGCTTTCCACATCAGGTTGCAGCAACTTCTACTTCATTGTCAGACTGGACACACTGGGCACACCTCCCAAATATCTCAACTGATAACTTCTGGTCTAGTTACAGCAGTTTGTTTCTCACTTCCCTTTTAATATGTCATAGCTTTCCAACAGTTCCTAAAGGTTTCGAACTTGCAAAATTAATAAAGAAGCGGGAGGCACGGTCTTACCAACGGGGCTCGTCCGGGATTTGAACCCGGGACCTCTCGCACCCTAAGCGAGAATCATACCCCTAGACCAACGAGCCACAAAAAACATGACATTTGGGATTTCCCCCTCCGGTGAATGCTATTCACGTCTGCATCTTGCTTGACCGCATTATTCCACCTGTGGGTTTTACTTTGACTCTTTTATGTCTTCCGTGTTGGATCTGGCTTTGTAATAATTGTCTGGAACTCAAAAAAATGTCCAGGACTTCCATGGTCCACAAACTTTGGATGCCTCTGCCTTACGAGATCCTTAAGCATTGTGAGAGGAGACTGGACAAGGAGTCTTTCCTTCAACATGTAGGTGAACTGGTTGAACTATCAACACCTTGTCAGGATTGCTTATCTTAACAACAGTTCCAAAGTTAGTGAGACAA
>NC_084978.1:26625210-26627710 GCF_963691925.1 Scomber scombrus
GCTACGTTCCTGACCTGAGGGCTCGTCCGGGATTTGAACCCGGGACCTCTCGCACCCAAAGCGAGAATCATACCCCTAGACCAACGAGCCACAGCATGCACAAGAAAAGCGTTTGGAGGTGGGAGAATTTGGCCCGGTGCGCCTTTTTCCCCAGAAACCACTGTTAGATCAATCCATCCGTCCACTTGTCTTTGCTTTCCACATCAGGTTGCAGCAACTTCTACTTCATTGTCATCCAGACTGGACACACTGGGCATACCTCCCAAATATCTCAACTGATAACTTCTGGTCTAGTTACAGCAGTTTATTTCTCACTTCCCTTTTAATATGTCATAGCTTTCCAACAGTTCCTAAAGGTTTCGAACTTGCAAAATTAATAAAGAAGCGGGAGGCACGATCTTACCAACGGGGCTCGTCCGGGATTTGAACCCGGGACCTCTCGCACCCTAAGCGAGAATCATACCCCTAGACCAACGAGCCACAAAAAACATGACATTTGGGATTTCCCCCTCCGGTGAATGCTATTCACGTCTGCATCTAGCTTGACCGCATTATTCCACCTGTGGGTTTTACTTTGACTCTTTTATGTCTTCCGTGTTGGATCTGGCTTTGTAATAATTGTCTGGAACTCAAAAAAATGTCCAGGACTTCCATGGTCCACAAACTTTGGATGCCTCTGCCTTACGAGATCCTTAAGCATTGTGAGAGGAGACTGGACAAGGAGTCTTTCCTTCAACATGTAGGTGAACTGGTTGAACTATCAACACCTTGTCAGGATTGCTTATCTTCACAACAGTTCCAAAGTTAGTGAGACAACTGAATGGAAGGAGCTACGTTCCTGACCTGAGGGCTCGTCCGGGATTTGAACCCGGGACCTCTCGCACCCAAAGCGAGAATCATACCCCTAGACCAACGAGCCACAGCATGCACAAGAAAAGCGTTTGGAGGTGGCAGAATTTGGCCCGGTGCGCCTTTTTCCCCAGAAACCACTGTTAGATCAATCCATCCGTCCACTTGTATTTGCTTTCCACATCAGGTTGCAGCAACTTCTACTTCATTGTCAGACTGGACACACTGGGCACACCTCCCAAATATCTCAACTGATAACTTCTGGTCTAGTTACAGCAGTTTGTTTCTCACTTCCCTTTTAATATGTCATAGCTTTCCAACAGTTCATAAAGGTTTCGAAGTTGCAAAATTAATAAAGAAGCGGGAGGCACGGTCTTACCAACGGGGCTCGTCCGGGATTTGAACCCGGGACCTCTCGCACCCTAAGCGAGAATCATACCCCTAGACCAACGAGCCACAAAAAACATGACATTTGGGATTTCCCCCTCCGGTGAATGCTATTCACGTCTGCATCTAGCTTGACCGCATTATTCCACCTGTGGGTTTTACTTTGACTCTTTTATGTCTTCCGTGTTGGATCTGGCTTTGTAATAATTGTCTGGAACTCAAAAAAATGTCCAGGACTTCCATGGTCCACAAACTTTGGATGCCTCTGCCTTACGAGATCCTTAAGCATTGTGAGAGGAGACTGGACAAGGAGTCTTTCCTTCAACATGTAGGTGAACTGGTTGAACTATCAACACCTTGTCAGGATTGCTTATCTTCACAACAGTTCCAAAGTTAGTGAGACAACTGAATGGAAGGAGCAACGTTCCTGACCTGAGGGCTCGTCCGGGATTTGAACCCGGGACCTCTCGCACCCAAAGCGAGAATCATACCCCTAGACCAACGAGCCACAGCATGCACAAGAAAAGCGTTTGGAGGTGGCAGAATTTGGCCCGGTGCGCCTTTTTCCCCAGAAACCACTGTTAGATCCATCCATCCGTCCACTTGTATTTGCTTTCCACATCAGGTTACAGCAACTTCTACTTCATTGTCAGACTGGACACACTGGGCACACCTCCCAAATATCTCAACTGATAACTTCTGGTCTAGTTACAGCAGTTTGTTTCTCACTTCCCTTTTAATATGTCATAGCTTTCCAACAGTTCCTAAAGGTTTCGAACTTGCAAAATTAATAAAGAAGCGGGAGGCACGGTCTTACCAACGGGGCTCGTCCGGGATTTGAACCCGGGACCTCTCGCACCCTAAGCGAGAATCATACCCCTAGACCAACGAGCCACAAAAAACATGACATTTGGGATTTCCCCCTCCGGTGAATGCTATTCACGTCTGCATCTTGCTTGACCGCATTATTCCACCTGTGGGTTTTACTTTGACTCTTTTATGTCTTCCGTGTTGGATCTGGCTTTGTAATAATTGTCTGGAACTCAAAAAAATGTCCAGGACTTCCATGGTCCACAAACTTTGGATGCCTCTGCCTTACGAGATCCTTAAGCATTGTGAGAGGAGACTGGACAAGGAGTCTTTCCTTCAACATGTAGGTGAACTGGTTGAACTATCAACACCTTGTCAGGATTGCTTATCTTAACAACAGTTCCAAAGTTAGTGAGACAACTGAATGGAAGGAGCTACGTTCCTGACCTGAGGG
>NC_084978.1:26937710-27072710 GCF_963691925.1 Scomber scombrus
TTTTATATAAACCATTCTCCATGTGTCAAGGCCTCTGGGCCTTCTGATCAGTTGACAAGTAGCAGGGGGATTTTCCTTTCTTTCACTCCATCTATTTTAAGGTATTTGTGTTTTTTTCGGTTCTTTTTAAAGGTCCATTAAAATGTTGTTCTCATTTCACTCGCCCTTCTATTTTATGTTTCTCCACAACTCAGTTGAATTTAAAGCCATTTCACCCCACTTCACATTCATGCATTTCTCCCTTTTCACTTTGAGAGTTGTTCAATGCAACCAGTCCTCTGTTGTTGACCTCTGAGCAGCTCCAGTGGGGTTGCAGATGGAGGGTCAGGTCCCTTGCTCAAGGGAATGTCGATAGTTGCTACTGAAGTAGTGTTACTCACTCCATTTATTTTCAACACCCACATTTTCCCTGCCCCGTGAAGCACAGGAGCATGAACGCACCTGTGAGAATATGACTGACTCATTCCCCGACTAAATCACGGTATAAATGGACCCTTTTTTTGCAGTGTGAGCATAGTGAGAAGGGATGGGACGAGATGAGAATAAAAGATAATAGAATTGAGACAGACTCAGAGCAAGTGAATGGTGAGGGAAAAAAAGAACAGCACAAAGAGGCTAAAAAAAGGGTCAAGAGAAGAGACACGTTCAGAGTCCACAGAAGACGGAGGACGTGAGGTGAGACAAAAACAGAGAGGAGCTCAAAAGGGAGATGGGAGGACAGAAAGGCGGGGGCAGCAGCTAAGAGCTGGTCAATGAAGGCACAAAACAATGAGCATGAATATTAAACTAAACTTTGATGGGTCTTCAGTTTAAATAGCAGTTTTTTCCATTCAGAAATGATGGCTTTACATTTATGCCACAATCCGGAGAAATAATACGCTAGCCACAGCCACACAAATGGTAGTTAGTTCATATAGTTTTGGAAATATACCTTGTTTTATGGATATCCATTACATTCTGTCTCTACTTTGTGCAACTATTGTGCCTATTATATTTTACTGCAAGCTAACTAACTCAGTAGCTAACTTCTGTGAGATAAACATGAGTTGGCAAATTGTATTATTCAGCTACACTAAGCTTTTCTGGCAACTCAGTAAGATCATATAGGCACATTTGTTCAGTGAGGTACATTCTCACAAAAACAATGTTAACATGATGATAAGCAGTGTTTATCATATTCATTGTCTTAGTCCAGTGTATTAGCCTGTGAGCGTGACATTACCACTAAGCACGCAGGTGAGGTTGATTGGAATGTTGATTTTACACATCTTGCTGCATTTACGAATAAAGTAAGTCAGTTAGCTTAGTGAACTACAAAATGAACTGAATAAACTACTTCTGTGGCAGTGGTGTTCCTATTCAAAATTGCCCGAGTGTTTCTCAATCAGAAATGACCTATTCCTATTTTCCAACACAAGTTTTTGAGCGCTGAAACCAAACCTGAGAGGCTACAGAAGAAGTCCTTTTTATATGTATAGCCCAATATCACTAATCACAAATATGCTTCAGGGGGCTTTACAGTATGTACAGCGATATCTCTGTCATCCTCTGTCCTTAGTCCATCAATTTAGATAAGAAAAAATCCACCCAAAAAACCCTTTAATAAGAAGGAGAAAAAAAAGGAAGAAACCTCATCTGTCAGGATGGACAGACATGTAGTTGATATATAATGGATATATTATGAAAAATTAGATGAAGAGGATACCAAGCAACTTCAAGGTGAGCGGACCTCCATCACCATCAAGACCTGGCAGTAGGACAGACTAAATGCACATAGGGGAGATTCACATCACACAATTCACATACACAAGAGAAGAGTTAGAATACATTATTCACACAGGAGAGAGAAGTCTTCCCTTGTGGGGCCCATGGGATAAGACCTTATCAGTTTAAATTCCCTGGCCCCTAACATGTTCTCAGTTCCAGTCCTCAAGGGCTGGCGCTTTGCAGGTTTGTGACCCGCCCTGATAGTCATGGCTCGTTAACCACCAGACAAAACCAGCAGGACACCCAACTGGAGTACCACTGCCCCTAATGAGTGTCTATTCTGGGTTCCTTGATATTCAAAATGTTCATTTACCTCGGCCACAGGACTCCTAATGGTTGAAAGAACACTCTGATTTATAATGACTTTTAAGTGGCACACTGTGATTCCCTAAAAGGTCATTTTTAATAATACTGATGTAGACAATTTAATAAATTTTTCATAAATGGTGTTTTACAGCAGCGGCAATAAATCCTGCTCATTTTTTTTCCGTTGAATGAAAACCAGCCAAACTGTGAGCTCTCAGGGTTTGAGTGGTTGAAGACCACTCTTTTACAGCTCTATGAAGAATCAATGTGAAGACCATTAAAGTGTAGAACACCAGAAAAACACCTTTCCAAACGGGTTTTTCGCAGCATAAGGACAATTCAAGCATGGCACCATATAGATCTTTTCTGTGAGGGTTTATAACATCAAAGGGAGTCCTGCTGTTACAATCCTTACAAAAAGTCTTTACGGAGGCCTTTTTAAGAGTAAGATGTGAGCAGAGTGAAGGAGGTCAGAGCAGATGTAGTGTTGAGAAATTGTCAGGTGCAGAGAATAGACAGTTGGTGAGGCGAGATGAAGATAAATGCACAGAAAATGAGCAAGGATGAGATGTGAGATGATGCGAGGAGGCAAGATAGTGAGGACAGTTGAGAGATGTAGGAGCTTTTAAAGAACCAAGATTACGTTCTAAAGTTACCTATGCCTGTTCCAAAAGTTCAGAAAAACTAATAAAGGTCCTCAGGGACAATCTTTGGAATGAAGTCATGTAGGTTTAAAGTGTTTTGTTCGTAATGTATCCCTCCACCACATCTCAGATAGGAAATATAGTCCATGATAATACAGAATACAAACAAATACATTTGGAAGTTACTCGCAAACTTTTGCTAATTCAAGTAGTAGAGTAGTCATACAAAAGTATTGCTTCATAGCCAGTGAAGAGGAGGAATAATTATAGCGACCGATTACCCTTTCAGTGACCAATAACCTTTTCAAAGAACATATGGGCGTGTTAGCAGTTTATTCATATAGACTTGAAAATGTCTGCTTAAGGTTAAAAACTAAACTAAAACTAAAACCTTAGTAAAGGTTAACAAAAGATTGCTTTTGATGTTAAAATAAATAAATGTTAACTGTTGGTGGAAGTCAAAAACAGTCTCCCTCAAACCTTCTCTGTAACAGGTTTTCTGACCATATACAGTACCAGTACAGTACCAGTACCAGTTAAGAGTGAAAGTGTGTCCAGACTCTTGACTGGTACTGTAATATACATTTTTTTTTCTGAGAATTAAAGAGGTTGCTTGTCAACAGGAACAAACACACTCATTTTAGGCAATTCAAACATGCTAGGCAGTTTGCATTTGACAGCAGTATTGCACTGACCAGTGGCTAAACCTTAGGGTTCTGTTCATATTTTACGATAGACAACACACAGTCAAATGTTCCACACCAGTACGCACACACTTTTTTATACATATTGTAAATCACCACGACACATACAATCTCTGCATTCTCACCAAGTAAGCCTTTCTCAATAAATAATTCCACATTCAATTTGAGCTGTGTGACAGTGTCTGTGACCTTAAAAAACAAGCATTTGACCACTTGACATCAAATGTCCCAAAACACTTAAGAAACCACATAAAGTATGCAGTCGATAAGGTTTAAGTTCCTGGCTTTTCTGTGTTACTGATATTGCTACAAAATCCCCACATGATCCTTGGAATATGAGCAATGTAGACTCAATCAGATTGTTATTATAGGGGATTGATGTTAAAATTAATTTCCAGCAACACTTTTACCAGAGAACAAATGTGTTTTTTTTTAGTAAAACCAACACGTTACGGTATAACTTTGTTCTTTGTTACTACTACTACAGTGATTCCCAACCAGAGGTACTTGTACCCCAGGGGGAACTCATGCTGTTGCCCAAGGGGTATGGGGTGAGATTATAGAGTAGCTCAACTAATTTGAAAAAAGATTGAATTAATGATTTGATTAAAAAATACATCCGCATATTAGGTCAGCTGTAAAAATGAATTAAGGTCTTGTTGCATTTATGAGTGTGTGAAAACTAGATAGCAAGTGAGCAGATGAGATGGAATAATTAGATAAAAGTAAAGGAGAAATGGTTAGAACATCTAGCTTTTGGCATTCCATGTTGTTGTAGTACAAATGCAAACTTACTGACTAAAAAGCACACACAAAAAAACACAAAACACAAAAATTTCACAAAGGAAAAATAATTAAAAATAATTGGTGTGTTGATATTAAAAAATACCGATAAGAGAAAACTTTAACACAGTGACAGTTAGGAAAATAAAGGTCCTCGGTGTGCCCACCAGACTGATGCTAACAGTGCAGTATAGCACGGCAGTCGGATTAACATCGGAATCAATGGAAGATCGGAAAAGTTGCTCTGAGTATCTAATATTGCTGCAGATGGGTTTACATTGAACTTAGTAGAAAGACCAGTGCATCTCATATGGACATGAATGCACATTGTCCCTTGGTATCATACCGAAAAAATGTCTCAACAAGCGTTGGATGGATTCTCATGAAATTTGGAACAGACATTCAGGATAAATTGTAGTGTCCAATGCTACAAAATCTTTTTTAGTTGATTAGAATGTTTGCAAGTCATCAGGCCTTTCAACAATTACAAAGCTCTTTATTTTATACCTCCATCATCTTAGAGGCAAGGTAGCACAGAGTAAACACCTTATGGCTGACCAGCCTCTTGGAGCTGTACAGTCTATCTATAGTCTGCGCCATCAACAACCTCCTACTGATAGAGCGTGTTGATTTTATGGCACGGCACAGGTATTACTGGTAAGATGGATTATTGTTATCTGTAGGGGGTTAAATTACCACTTAGCCTTACTGCTGTACCACCTGCTAACAGGTCACAACAAGCTGTATAATGAATCTCTTCAGTTGCCAGCAATAAGACAGGATGCAGGCCTCACATGGACCTTTGCGAACCCGATGACCAGCCCTACCCTCTTCCTCTTCAGCTGTGAACTGAGCATTGGTTTCAGTTCATCTAGCTTAACAAATAAATGCAGAAACTAAACAAAATACTTAAGAGATGATGATATTCAATGCAGTCTGTTGCCATATGCATCACACCATTTTTATGCATTCATATATCTACGCTCAGCCCCTTTGGTGTCTGCTCTTGGACAGGCTGATATCAGGAAAGGCTCGCCCTCTGGAAGCTTGCCAACAAATCAAAAATGGCAAATAACAACTTGTGAATGTGACACTGTACCTTACTCAGGAGGGCTGTATCAAATTCAGCATGATAGATGTAGCGTGCTTGGGGGGAAAAAAAGCGAGAGAGTGTTTGACTTTATGCATGTTAGGTGTATTTGTGTATCAAAGAAAGGTCATTTATTCTGGTTGCGTCGGGTGCGTTCATGTGGGAGAAAGCGGGAGATAAATGCGAAGGCGTGTGTATTTGTGTGAGTAAGCGAGTCAGGGAGCAACCGAGTGTGTTTATGTGTGTGCGTGTGCACTGACAGCTGAACAAAAGGTGTCTGAGTACATGACAAGTTGTTGACGGTTTCATATCCACTCTGGGGCCACAGTCAGACTCTAGTGGAGGGGGGAAAAATGACAGGAGATGAAAAGATGAGCGGAAGACGAGGGGAAAAACACATTATGGCATCTCCCCAAAGAGTCGGAAACGCTACTGACTTGCTAGTGTCTTGTCTACATCTTGTGTGTGTGTGTGTGTGTGTGTGTGTGTGTGTGTGTGTGTGTGTGTGTGTGTGTGTGTGTGTGTGTGTGTGTGTGTGTGTGTCATAGGAGATACTTCCTTGGAAGCAGAGGAGGTTGCTCCTCCTCTATCTTTTAGAGGCAAGAGGGAAGTGTTTTATGTTTATTTATATTTCAAACACACATAACTTCGTAACAATGAATTCTATATTATCTCTTGGTTCTTTGCATCTGGTTTTTCACTGTGTGTCACTGGTTGGTGCTGATGTTGTTGATGACAATTCTGTTAAGATGCTTGATGGTGGATAACAGCTACTGCATCTATTGTTGCTGTCTTTTAATATCTTATTCTATTTATTATGAATGGGCTGACTGTAGAAAATTAATTGCCCTTTTGGGACTAATAAAGTATTCTGATTCTGATTATCATATACAACTCAAAAGCAGCTACTACAGTGCTATTACATACAACCCAAATATCCAGCCAGTGTCAATCAGATATAACAGCTATCTCCAGATTCATCCTACCAACCCTTTGCTTGAGTTATGTACCATTCCATGTATTTACCTCTTGCATACTCTTCACAGTGGTACCAACACAATATTTTTTTAATTCAATTTTCCTCTTAAATTATTTAACCAATTAATTAACCATCCTCTCAATCAAAGAAAATTTTGTGTATGCTACCCAGAAGTCAATTGTTTCTTGCTTCATACATTATTTGTGCAGTCTTAAATTCTACCAGATCCATGAACTTCAAAGCATGTGACTTTTTAACAGCATGTTGGTGAGTTCATGATGTCCTACATTGTTAACTTTCTCTTTTTTATAGTAGGAATAATGAGTGTACGTTGCTTTTGTATGTGTTATATATCTTATAGGTATATCAATGTTGTCCATTATTACTTCTACCTGGGTTTGTTTTACAAATTCCAAATGATTTTTGTTGTTTTTTTGGTTCAGATTAACTATAATTTGATTATGTAAAACCACCATTTTAATTTAAGGTTCTGTTGTGGTCACCTCTAAAAGCTGCTGTGCTGCCTGTTTTCTTCCCTTAAGCTGATTTGCTTCATATTGTTATGCTAATCTGTTATTGGCCAAACCAACAGATATTTTTTGTATGTCTGCATATAAATAACATTGTGCAATTAATGTTTGATACATGCATTTATACTTTTTGATAGGAACCTGCAGTTTTTGATCTGTGAATGTTTTTAGTGTTACATCTTTGTAATATTCAGCTCTGATCTTTACCTGTCTCAGATAATAAACTTTATGCTACTTTATTTCTGTATACCAAGAAGATACATAAGAAACCTGTGTAAATCATGTGGTATGTTGCCTATTTTGATTAGAAGATACATTTGTTGTCCCCATAGAACAATACCATAAATTTGAAGTTAACTTTGTTGGGTAAAATGTACATGTTGGAATGTATGTGTGTATATATATGTTTTATTCTAGCAAATACTCTGGTGAATCTTTTTCCAAACTTTCCAGTCTTTGAACAAGGCTCTGTCTGCTCAGTTTTTTAAGCTGGGCTTCAATAAGTTTCCCTAGTGGCTCTTTTGTTCTTTTTGTTGTGGAGTTTTCTTTTTTTGACCAATGAACGGCTGTAGAAGGAAGATAGGATAAAGGGACAGATGCAGTATGGTAAAACACAGATGACAGAGAGAAGTAGAGAGAATTGAAATAGTGGATCAAAGG
The DNA here is from genome assembly GCF_963691925.1 of Scomber scombrus. Classification (NCBI taxonomy): domain Eukaryota; kingdom Metazoa; phylum Chordata; class Actinopteri; order Scombriformes; family Scombridae; genus Scomber; species Scomber scombrus. The sequence goes on from NC_084978.1 coordinate 26,945,174, forward strand.
ATGTGGGGAGGGATAGAGGTAAGATAAGAGTGAAATCTGTAAAATCTGCCATGGCCTGCTTTGGGGAAGAGCCCAACATGGATAAAAGAGAATATGGAGCTGACAGGTAAGCAAGCCAATCTCCTAAAATCAGGATATATTACTAATTTGTATTGTTAAATGTATTAATGTACTTCTACTGGTCATTTTTGTGTTTTTTTTGTGTTTTTTTGTGTTGTTTTTTCCAAGACAGGGTGTGTGAGATTAATATATTGAATGCTGATTGAATTTGCAGTTACGTTCAGGTATGTTGTCAAAAAAAATAAAACTGGGTGGCATTACAAAACGTTTGTTGAATGAATTTTGTCGGCAGCAATTTGGCCACCACTGCTGACCCATCTGAAAGGGTGTTCTGAACTGATGGTTCAAAACCCTAACCCAGGCATGTCCAAGCTATACCATAAAGACTTGTGTGCCCGCAGGTTTTTGTTCCAACCAATCAAGAGCACACATGATTTGACCAATCAGCTCTCTGAAGACTGAAATGAGCTTATTAAATGAGTCAAGGCTGGTGTGGTTCTGCTTGGTTGGAATGATAACATGCAACCACATGGCCCTTTATGGAATAGTTAAGACATGCCTGTCCTAACCCTAAGTACACAGCACCAATAGTGTGTGCTGCAAACACCATATAGCCCGCATAAAGCTTGTTTGAGCAAAACAAGGTTGCCAAAAGGCATGAGAAAGAAAATGAATAAACATCAGTTGCTGGGACATAAAAAAGGTACTATAAACAGTCCAATACACAGAGACCCAACACAAACGAGGCAAAAGGGGAGAGCGAGAGAGATTCATAAAGAGACAATGAGATGATAGCAGAGGAAGATTGGAGATAAATGGATATCAGAGATAAAGACAGGGTAACAAGAGGTGAGCAGGTCCACAGAGTCAAATGGATAAGAAGGAGCTCGTGTCTGTAACTTTCCATTCTTTTCGTCATGCCCCTGTGGCATTCACATAAACAGACCCAAACAGACATCAGAACCACTGAGGAAGTTTTTGCTTTTTGTTAAAGTTGTTATCGGTGGTGAATGTCCTTGCACTCTCTTTGCCTGTTGTCCTTGTCTATCTTATAATTCTGCCTGCATACATCATGAAAGGTGGACGTTTGTTGATGAAGTTTGTACTTTGGTGAATAGTGTCCTTGTGTTCTCTCTTCGTCCGACCTGTCCTCTTTGAGAAAGTTTTGGCGTAGAGACACTCAAGTAAGCATTTGATAGATGGAAATAGGTTATTTGCTCTGTTTTTCTTCACAGTCTCTCCATCTGTTGTTTTGTCTCCCTATTCACATCTAATTTCACTCTCACTTATACTGTATTTATGCTGTTTGAATCCGTGATGACTTTGTGTCTATATCTCTATGTCTGACTTCATCACTCAGCTGACTATGTGCTTTTTTAATCCATGGACTTGTGCATGGCATTTTTTTATTTTTTTACCAGTATTTCAAGAACTGATATCAATCCAGCTTTTTTCTCCCCTGATAGAACATCTTTCAAAGAAGTAGCTCTCATCTGAATAATACTATCTCCTCTTCTGCTACTTCTATGAGCTCACATAAAAAAAATATCCTTCAGTCTAACTACTGGGATTGAGGGCACTCTTATTAAATCATCTAACATACAGTATGTCTTAAAGGAGACTGTCCTCACCAGAACAAAAGAAAAACATTCAAATACACTACCGGTCAAAAGTTTTAGAACACCCCAATTTTTCCATTTTTTTTATTGAAAAAATGTTTTCAAGCTACCATATTGGTTTTTTTTCCTAAGGTAGTTCTGGCATAGCTTGGACTTATGTTTTGGGTCATTATCTTGCTGTAGGATGAATTGCATCGCTGCAGAATGCTTTGGTAGCCGACCCTGGATCCAGAAAAACAGCCCCAGACCATCATGCTTCCTCCTCCATATTTGACAGTTATTGTCACACACTGAGGAACCATCCTTTCGCCTACTCGACGCGTACAAAATTCCTGCGTGTTGAACAGAATATTTAAAATTTTGATTCATCAGTCCATAACACCTTCTTCCAGTCTTCAGTAGTCCATTGGTGGTGTTTCATGGCCCAGGCAAGCCTCTTCTTCTTATTCTGACGTCTTAGCAATGGCTTTCTAGCATCAACTCGACCTGTCAAACCTGCAACTCGAAGTCTTGTCTTCACAGTTGAAAACTGAGACTTGCTTACTACAACCACTATTAAGCTGTGCATGAAGCTGTTGTCCTGTGAGCCGCCTATCATGCAAGCTGTTGACTCTCAGAAACTTGTCTTCTGACTCTGTTGTTGTTTTGGGTCTGCCAGACCTCTTCCTTTCAGAGTTTCCCCCAGTTTCTGAGTGAAACTGTACTCACTGACACCTTGACTTTCTTCGCAATTTCTCTGTAGGAAAGACCTACATTTTTAAGTGTTTTTGTATAATTTTCAGTTGTGCGTAACCTTACCTTTTTTTCTTAACCTCTGGCAGTTCACCACTTACCTTCGTACCATTTCAAGCTATTCATTGGACTTGTACTGCTTGAATTTCAATAAAAAAATGGAAAGATTGGAGTGTTCTAAAACTTTTGACCGGTAGTGTACATCTTGTCACTGTACAAATAAAGACTTTTGTGTCTCTATGTTGGTTTCTTTTAAAGTTGCACCAATCAATATTTCTATAATATCAAGTGATTCTATGCCATATTAAAGTAGTAGTGAGAAGTTTTGACCCATCTCTGCACTTTCTGTTTTAGCCTTTTTCGGCTCATTGTTTTGATTATGCAGGCTGCAAATGTTCAGCAGAAGGACAAAAGTCCACAACTAGCAAGTGGAACACTTACAGAGCCAGATATTTCCAATCAAGATTACCAAAGACTAGAAAAATAATGTTCATGAATTTAAATTAATGTTACTTTTCTCTGTGTCTGCTGGATGTGTAAATGTCTGCTAACACATTTTATATATTAACTTTATATGAGGAACCAAAATGTCAGCGTTGCTTTCTGCTGCCCACAAATGGCCAAAAAGGGCAATAAATAACCACAGTGATAGCAGATCAGAGAAAAACATTAATATGAAACATGTTTGATACATTTTTAGGAACTACCGATGGATAACTTAAATTATGGGTAAGTTTAGGGGTCTTTGGAGGCTTTGAAGTTTGGGAGATGATTTGAGTGGAGTTGGGGTAGTTGGGTTAATCTGAGCAAGCAAAACTATCTTCAAGGGCCTTTAAACGTGACATATTGTACATCTATAACTGAATAGATATACATTGTTAAAATAATTAAGCCTTCTTTTGGTTTTGTTTTTTCTAAATACTTACACCACTACATTTGGTAGCTTTTTCTGAAAAATCTTGTATGTTTTACCAGTTTTTTCTAGGTGCTTAAAAGAGCTGGGTGAGGATATACACCATGGCAGAACGGACAAAGAAAAGAATACCATCTACATAAACTGCATTAACAGCAGAGCCATGAAAAATATGTTAAAGTATTGGACTCTTCTTGATTGAAAGCAAGGAATTTCAGGCAAAAACTCACATAAAAAATAGAATAAAAATGACATTGTTCAAGGATGCAAAATTAGTTTCGACAACCAATCATTGCATTAGAGATTTCCACATAGACCATCATATACGATGTCAACTTTTCACATATAACTGAACTTGATATTTTGTGTTTTGAGATAGTTTCACAAGAGCATTTCCAGGATCAAAAATAACTTACTAGCAAAATTCATTTGAGAATCAAAGCTTGAGTAAAAATGGCATTTTCAGTTCTTTGGGGCCTGTATTATGATTTGTAATCCGTGTGTGTGTGTGCTTGTGTGTGTTTGTGTGTGTGTGCTTGTGTGTGTTTGTGTGTGTGCTGTATGCCCTGCATGTGCCATGAGATCATTGTATCAAAGCCTTTTCTGATCTGAGCTATTTCTGTTTGCCCCATCCGGCTTATTGGCATGGTCATTGCAAACAATGCAGTGCCAAGACACTCAATATTGGACGTACATGCACACAGGCTTTCACGTCCATATTGTGTTGTTTCCACATAGACAAGAACAAACACAGATTGAGATCACATTGCTGCTCGCTGTCCTTTTACAAGTCAGCTTAACTGTTGGATGCTGTCACTGTCTTCTTCAAGTGTCTGTAAGCTGATGCCAGTTGTCAGCCAGTTGGTTTTGTGACTGAAAATGACTGTCATTAGGCACAGCCTGTGTTCAAAGACACAGTTACTTTAACAAGGACCCACTGGAAGGTCATGGATGAAAGGAAACAAAGAACATCTGCAAATGGGTGATGGACCCCAATATGAACAGAAATAATAGCCATATAGAATAAATCAAATAAAAACACATCATTTTCAGTATATTCTCACATACTTCATATAGCTATGCAGGTAGTTTTGGTTGTATTTGCCCACATTTACAAACTTGAACAGCTGTTTTTCTTTGCACCAGAATTTCTTCTTCAAAATCGGGATAGATTTTGAAATATAAAATGATTGAAATGCTAGATACTATAAGTGATAAAATATGCTTCTTTTTATAATTCTGAGGAACTGATCTTTGGCTGGCTGAAGTGGAAATCCAAGTTTCCTAGGATGCCTCATACTGTATGTCAGATTGAATTTTGGGGAATGTGTAACCAATAATGCACAATATCTCTATATGACGGAATGTTTTATAGTCATGTCTTGGGTCTGAATAATTTACACTGTATAAACAGCACACACTCTAGCCTCAATGCAGTGTTAAATAAACCTTAACCTAAAACTCTTGATTGTGAAAATAAGAATAGTGCCATGGGTTCAAAAATAGTTAAACCTACTCTAAATCTCTGGACAAAAAGCAAATGTATTTCCATCACTATAGGATACTTTTTTTCTCTCTTTCTTTTTTTTTAATTTTTTTTAAATTTGCGCCTGGTTTATAAAAAAAGTTCTATTAGATGCTCCAGTATATCCTCAATAAGATATTGTACCATACCATTTCCTCGCACTACATTTGGGCTGTCAGCACTCTCTGTGAAAGCCACAACTCAGTGGAAAGCCCTACCTGATGATATGAGGAGCATCAGTTCCATCAGTACATTTAAAAAGTGTGCTAAAAGTTTCTTAGCTCTGTAACCACTGACTCTACATTGTATGTGATGTGCTATTGTGTAGCTTTGTATTTTCTAAGTATCCTGTGTGTTTTATGCGCTCTACTGAGTGTTAAAGCACTTTGAGTGGTCAAAAGACTAGAAAAGTGCTACTTAGGCAGGGTCCATGCAGGGTTTGTTATTGTGCTGTTATGTGTTTTAAAATTGACCTACTGAGGGACTGATTAGCTATAAGCTAACTCTGTTACAGTACATCAAATAGTAACATTTATGTTTAACACTGTATACGGTCCCGTCCCAATAAACTAATTACTACTACCACATACGATATCTGTTAACCCTTAGCTCCACAGTCAGGGAGTCTAGTAATGGAATGGTTATCACCTAAATGTACTGTATATAGACTATAGACAGTCATCAAACCTGTAAACATCAGAAACACATCTGAAAAAACAGTGAGTGAGTTTCCCTTTCATGCTGATGGAGAGCCCACAAATGAGACAGAGTTGAAATGTAGACTACAGAGTTTTAGCAATATACATGTACAACTGTTTAGCTCAGTCCATCCTCAGAGAAAGACAGGTCACTTAGCCAGGCAGTTCATGAACCAGCCGACTAGTCTGTAGACCTGCTGTCAGTCAGGTATTTATCCAGACAAATGCAGTCCCCCTCCCCACCATTTGCTATCCAGTCAGCCAGTCACACCATCAGCCACCACCAGACCAAAAGGGGCTGACAGTCGACGAAACTGAGTAGAGTGCTGCAGATTAACAAGAACTCCAGCAATCTCTGATCCCTTTCTATCACTGCGTGTGAGTGTGTGTGTGTGTCTCTTGGTTTGTGTGATCCCTCGGTTCGGTATCATTTGACAGACAGCCAATGATCCTAGCGAGAGAGCGAGTGAGAACATGTGGATACAGAGATAACAGTAGCTGAGATACTGCAAAGAGGCAAGAACTCCTGTTGGAATTACAAAGGGCGCACGTGTGTTTGTGTCGGCGGATGCGATTGTGTATGTGCGAGCCGTACACACTGAGGGTTTTGAGAGGAGCGATTATAGCTGAATCTAAGGGTGAAGTACGGGGCAAGAACGCTGCACACAACTCACGCCGTGTGCAGAATGAAAGATGGTCGCAGTTGTTCATGGCGTGACGGTAAAAAGGACAGTTTGACTGATTTCTGTGGTAAAACAACACAGATTTGTTTGGCAGCACTGTAAATTGAAGTTCTTATACTGTATTTCTGACAAAAGTAGCCTCTCAAAAGGAGTGTTTGCTGCTGTATTAATCCACACCTTACTCTTACCACCCATTACTACTGGTGTTGCCAAATCAACCAAGTCTGAATTCTTAAGGACTAAACGTTTAAGCCTTATACACTGTTCAGGGTTTAAAGAACTAAAGACTGCACTTTCTTGCTGGTGTTCAGGTCTCTGTACAGCAAGATGGGCAGGGTGACAGAGAGCCTATGTGTGTGTCGCTGATGCAGGGGAATTAAATCTCACCATTCAGACAGTTCAGTTAGTTAACAGGAGCTGTCCTGTCCCACCTTAATTAAACCTACCAGACTTGTGGCCATTTTCTCCCTCTATTCTAATGTCACTTCTTATTAGGGTGTGACCGAGTGTTTCCAGAGGACAGTAATTACAGGGGACTGTGATTTTCAACTCAGTTTAGTTGATTGTAGAAACATATTTGCTTTACCTCAATACTTGAGTATTAAAAAAAGGTATTCCCCCCCCCACTCCCCAATATTCTTTTAAGTTAAAGCAGGTTATAGGAACTGGAGACATCAAAGAAACCCATAGGCGAAAGCTAGAAGTGTTGTAATTCATTATAAATGTTTGTGGGCTGGCACCCTCTCAATGATTCACAGCTTTAGCTTCCTCCCAGTATGTACGCAAATGTTTGTGCGGTTGCATATGTTTATTTGCGTCCATGTGGGGCGTAGCCCAGTTTGACTGCCTGTCAAAATATGTGCGTATGTGCGTAAACACCTGAACACGAACTGGGTTATCATCTTTGATATGTGGAACCTTCAGAGGTGTATTTACAGGACGTGTGCGTGTAGGACAGGTGGGTAAAGAATGGTGTGTGTGTGTGTGTGTGTGTGTGTGTGTGTGTGTGTGTGTGTGTGTGTGTGTGTGTGTGTGTGTGTGTGTGTGTGTGTGTGTGTGTGTGTATGTGTGTGTGAGAGACTGGAATGTGTAATTACATGGGAGTCTTCCACATGAGGTGGAAATAATATCTGCAGATTTGCCTGAGGACACCAGAGGAGACGTTAACTTTATGGTAATGAGGGTTGTGTGTGGTGGGATGAAGGGATGGCGGGGTAAAGGGACTCGGTGCATATATATATACCTTGGTGAGTTTGTGTGTGTGTCTTTAGAAGGTATATCACATGGATTGTATGCTAATGAAGAAAAATGGAGCTTATGATTGCTCTACTTTAAGCGTCATCTCTTTGGAACCCATACATTCATCTGTGCCAACGTTAACTGTAGCTAGCTAGTACTGTGTTCCTGTTTGTGTCAATATGATAGCTCAATTTCTTTCCTTTCCTCCCTTGTCTTTGTAAGTCTATCAAGTGGAATCACACAGTCTCAATTAGAGGCACAAATCTGTGGCTCGATTTTCAACATTTTGAACTCACACTAAAGCATTTTGGCCTTAGTCGCACCACCTGGAGCGAATTTTCATCTGTTTATATCCACTTTCTATTGATGTTGCATGCATGTCTCGCCACCTCAAATTTGTTTTGAACTTGTCTGAACATTTCATTACTGATTTAGGTTCGTGTCCAACTAGCTTTCAAATTCTCTTTTAAACAGCAGCGGAAAGAGGATTCCACTCCATGATTCATTTCAGTTTTTTTGTTTTCGATAACAAGATCAAAGAGGGCAGATTTGTGTCTAAAATATATCTACCAATTTCCATGCTTTAACCTTCTACTATGCCAATGTGCAAATATATAATAGAAGACAAAATAAAAGACTTTGAAGCTTTTGACTACAAAGTTGTCGTATTTCTACCATTTCAGTTGGCTACATCCACATTAAAGGATGTTAGTGCTCAATTCCAGTTATTTTAGTCAGATCAGATCATCTTTTGTGTAGATGGTTCACATTCATGTTGGGAAACAAGTATCCAGATAAACAGCTGCAAAACTGAGATCCTAAACTGCCAAACATGCACAGATTTAGTACAAGAATAACAACAATAAGATCATTTGTGGGACAGTCAAATCAGAAACATGTGCTTGCACACAGTATATGTCCAGGATTATTTGTTGTGGAGGTTGGCAGACAATATAGAATGAGAACATGTTTATTTTTACAGGGCTGTGAGATGCTGACATTGAATCATGATGACAGGCAATTAAAGTGGGATGTAAAAAAAACCCCACATGAATGGCTGCAGATCAGATATTAATCAGATCTATGACCATGCATGCAAGTGGCCCAGATCTGATATGAAAATATCTGATTTGGTTTATTTACACTGTGAAAAAATCTGATCTGAGTCACTTGGAGGTAAATATCTTATTTGGGTCACTACATTATGTATTATGAATGTCACTCTAGTGTTCCTCCAGAAACACAGGATCATCATTACTCATTATCCATGAACCTTAGCCACTGTTTTCTGTCAGAGGCATGTCATAGGGCTGTAGCAAACTCACAACACTTGGATGATGTATTTAGGAAGAAATGTGGCACCATTGTTGTAGAATTCAAACATAATGACCTAGAATTTCAGCTCCAGATTTCATTATCACTCTCTAAAAAACATCTATTTGTCATTAGCAGTGCTTAGTACATTGTTTTATTTTTTGGGAGTTGTAGTTAAATCTTCCTTTGTGACTTTCATCTTCAGTAATTATCTTTGCACTGAAAGAGTTTAATACTTTCGTCACAGCAGTAGAGTCAATCGCCTAAAACTGTCTATTCTGAAAATGAAGAAGACAGTTCATTTCAGCATGGGGGATTTTTCACAGAGAGATCAGAGGTTAAGGTCAACCACACACAGGCTCAAAAGAACCAATCCTAAAACTGTACAAAACCTCTCGTTAGGGCGCTTTCGCAGAGTCTACACGGTATCCTCAGCCCTGTTCACTTGGTCCCTCAATAGGCCACCCTGCCACCTCACACAGTAGACTCGGGGGTGTTCTTACATGGATACAACTTCCATACTAATGCAGGATAAACAATAGATGGTGGCCATGCTGCCACTGTTAATACAACAGCTCCAATGCAAGGAAGATTAAGACGGGGAGACTTCAACTATATGGGAGTCAAGGCATCGGGGAGTCATGTTAAGAGTAAGAGAGGCTTAAACTCATTGTCTCACTCCCATTGGAAACACAGGGGTTAAGACTGAGTGGAGCATGTCCAATCCACACTTCAACGGACTGAAAGCAGCAGAATTTCAATTATACCCAATTTCCATTTCGGTCCCTCCATCCCCCCTCCTCTCTCTCTCTCTCTTACATTATTTTCACTTTTTTCTGTTTCTCAACCTTTTCTCTTTTTCTGTTACCTCCACACTGTTCTCTGTCCATCTTTCCCTCCCTCCATCCTCTGGCACTTTGTGTACATATCAGAATATTCTGCAGAGTTAGATTGAGCTGGCATGAAATGGGATTAGTCGAAGAGACAATTTTCACTACAGAATCTGTCCCTCTTTACTTCTCAGTTCTGTCAAAGCCAACATTTCATATCCAGAAAAGGCTTGTACATGTTGTGCTCCAATGTTTCTTAGTTTGTTTGTTTGTTTGCTTTTTCTTGCTTAATTTACTTATTTGTCAGAGCAGCAGGTACAGCCATTCTATATCTTACAGTGATGCTTAGCAGCTTGTGAGTTTACTTTCACTCATGTTAGTTTGAATGAAAAAACATGAAAAATATAAGTTTGACCACTAGAATTATACACATTAAGATTCACTGTGCAAGATGAAACTTCAGGCACTTTTTAAAAACAAGCTGTCTCTTCAAATCTTTATCTTTCCCTCCGGTCTGATCCAGCCAGTCCTCCTATCATTCCAGCTCATTAATAAGCTAATCAATTAGCAGGTGTTCCCTCTTAATGATCTCTATTGCTAAATGAAACATTACAACCTGATACTGGAGCCTAAATGAAAACTAATGAAGTGTTGACATGAAGAGCAATATGGCTCCCAGCTCAACTTGTAATTTATTGTATCATAATTATGCATAATTTCCTTTTACGTTGTGCAGACACAATGCTGTCATATTGACCATCATTTGTAATTCTTTAAATTGCATTTTTTTGTATGTGGAAAAAAATGTGCACCATGACACGTGTTATGGTCCTCATATCTTAAAGTGTGTCATTAAATATTCTAATTACCTCTGGCAGCCAGTAGTTGCATTATCTGTTAAATAAACAAAGAAAAAACTGTGTAATTACATAAACTTTAATAGTACTACTTCACTATGTTTACTACTTTTTTTTTTTTTCTCAGAAATACAATTGCCTTGATAATCCCTGACTGTGTTTAATAGCCTGAACCACTTATTGTAATGTTCTCACTTCCTCTAACCTCTACAACAATTTTTTGCTTTTCATTTTATAATCGCATTCTCAGTGGAAGTTTTGAATGTCCTGAGGCCCTGAATGGGACAGAGAAAGGTGAAGAAAATGGATAGATAGATAGTTTTATAGATAGATATACTGACTTATTGGACATAAGCCACCACCAATATTGATATTGGACCCAATGGTAGCTATTTTAATCCAGATTGCAAAAAAATAAATATTTGGTGTCCTACATGGTGGCTGGCAGGATATCTGTTGTTCCAATCATCACTGAAACATGTTTGGCAAAGCACCACAACTCACATTAATGCAGTATGAACTGCATTACAACCCTTTAAAAAAAGGACAAAAAATATGATTAAAGTTAAAGTTAAATTTGTTTCCAGACCTACAATGTAGGTGGCCTGTAACAGATGTAGAAATATTCATGATCATGGACTGTTGAAGCCTCAAAGTGGCAGAAACATTGGCATGAAGCTGGGTGTCTTTAGTAAAGGAGAATTCTACTTTTCTGCCTTTGTAGCCAGTTACTGACCCTCCAAAACACAAGAAAAACACATGGAGTGCTCTTCAAGCTAGAAGGCAGGTTTACTTTAAAAGGAATGTGGTCAAGAAAACAAGCCTGAAAACCAATATAGATTTCCCTTTTGTTTGACTGAATTCATGACATTAATGTTGCTGATGCTAGAGTTGGTGGGTCTATATACCCTCTTCTGTACGTGTACCCTTGTCTTCAAATAGACAACTGGAATAGTATTTAAACCAAAACTAGAAAACAACTTGTTCTTCGATTTTATTGTTAAACCTATATTATTTACCCAGTAAACAGTATAAAAATGTATATTATAAGCTGACTGTTTGTGGCTGTGGCAATAGTGTTAGTAATTATACACTCAGTTGCCAGTTTTTTTAGGTCCAACAAGCTGAAACTAATGCTGTCTAATACAGGTTATAATGTTCAGTTTGTTTTAGAGATTAGGTCTTCATGTGGTCATTTTTAGGTTGAGTTAGCTGTGCTGTTGGACTGTATTGTATTGTACTGAAAGGGGTTTCTACGATTGTGTCCAACCTATTTATATCAATGAGGCTCAGCTCAATGACAGAAACACCTCTCTGTATAATGCAATTGGATTACATTAGTTTTAGCTAGATCAACCTAATAAACTGGCAACTGATTATAGTGCTGTACTTCTGTCTTTTAGAGAATAATGGATATGGTTAATTCCATTACTCAGGTTTTGTTTACTTCAGAAAACCTCACTGTTTCTCAAGGCCAAGACTCATTTCGAGGTAAATCGGGCACAAGTGTTAGCGTCGCTGCCAATTGGCCACCTCCTAGTCCATCCTTGAGCAGCCAGTTTAATTTCTCCAGGTTGGCTAGATCATCAAATCCCTCACTTACACCCAGGGCCCAATCCCTGAAATACTTATAAGGTAAGATAATTTTCTTTTTAAACTTCCATGCCTCTGTCAATAGAAGGTAAATGTTTTACATGCATGGTCATCATTATGAATGACGCTAAATGTAATTGTTCTGAATTCCAGGACTGTCAGCGTGTGAGACTTACAGAGTGGAAAGCTTGTGAACAGCAGAATGGTGGTTGTAAGATTGACTGAGCAGGAGGCCGGCATCCCATCCATGACTGCCAAATTAAGACGCCTCAGGAAGCAAAGAACAACTCATCCTGACACACCACAGTGGAGTGGAAATTTTGGCAAGGAACAAGAGGTGCTTCAATTGAACAACTTTATTTACTTTGTCAGTTTGCAGTTTAGGTTACCCTGTGTCTTGAAGATTTACTTTTATGGTGGCAAGAACTTTTATGTTGCTTCACAATTAGGTTGCAAATCTATTATGGGCTTTGAATAGTCGCATCAACATTTATAAATTCCCCCATCTATAACTGCACCCATAAACAGTGACAACTTTTTGCTGCCATTTTACATACAATTAAATTTTGTATTTATTGTATATTTATATAGCACCAAATCATAACAGACGTTATATCAAGGCACTTTTCACATAGAGAAGGTCTACACTGTACTTTTTAATTTGCAGAGACCCGACCAAGCTGTGCAACAAAAGAGTTGGACTGCCAGTGGTTTCTGTTACACGCTCTCACTTTTTCTTCCTGACATCAGTCACCGTAAAAGGCTGAGCACAGCTTCAAATAAGGAGCAAAGCTGGTCTGACACAACATACTGAAAGAGAGTAAGTGAAAGCGACTAAAAGAATGCCACGTTCCTCAGTCAGTCCACAATTCGTCCAAAAACACCAACATTTTTATTCGATTCCTTTCTTTGCTACACAGTGGACAGTTGAGAGTGGCACAATCTTAAATGAATGAAAAGTAAAAGCACTTGTTTCACTACATCCCAATTAATTGTTTACTTTCCCAGTTGCCTGTGAACTAATAATAAATAAATAATTTAATGTGTAATGTGATGTTTCTGTTTATAGATGCAGAGATAGTGAAGGTGGACTGGACAGTGTGCTCAATAAAATGAAGGAGATTGTTGTGGCTGCTCAGTCTACGTTGACTACTGCCATCCAGGGACTCTCTGAGCTGATCCATTGAAAAAGGAATACAACAGTCCAGGAACATGAAGGGTGCCTTCACCTGTCTGGTTTGCAGAGGTCAGTCTTGTCCTTGAGTAGAATTCATTTTAGAAGTGTTTGCTCAGCCATCACACAGCACTGACAAACACAACGTTGATGGAATTTATGGTGCAGAAGTTATTTTAAAAGCTTAAAAGCATCCAGGCACTTGGTGGTCCTTGTGAGGGTGTGATTGGGGCATCTAAAGGCAGAGAGAGGATGCTTTTTGTAATGCTGTCTGACATCTGAAGAACCACTGCATCTGTTTAAAAAAATTAAAAAAATTCATTCTGTTTTATGTCTTCATCTCATTCTGGTAGGATTCATAGAAGATCCTGTGTTTGCAACATACAGTGAACGCTTGGTTTAGTTTACTAGTTTCACATGTACAAACAAAGAAAACAATAATATGTCCTGGTTCCTTGATCCTTCATCTCAACCAGAACTAGTGACAAGCCAACAGGGAAGAAGCCACTGACTGGGTGTACGTGCAACCAATCACGACCAATGACGTGTGACATTTAGGTATTTTTTCGTTGATTTGCACATTTCATTAAGCATGTTTAACACTGGCCTAACACTGTCTTGGATAGTTCAATATAAATCCAACTTTCAATACACATGTAATAGTGTTGATAATTTTATATCCAACATAATGCAGACCTGCCAACCTTGGCAAAATAGTTTGAGTACCACTCGTGTCATGCAGCTTTTTTCGCAGATTTCTGCAACTCCATTGCTTTGCACACAGTACCTTAGCTGTGCTAAGTTAACTACACTGAATTATTTCAATACTTTAATTAAAATTATTTTAATATGTATTTAATTAAAATGGTAATAATTTATTTTGTATATTGCAATAGGTGTTTTTATGTTCAAGAATGTAATAATTAAATTGGCTTACAGCACATAAGCAAACATCACCAGGGCTAATTTATATATTACCTGCAGCTCCCTGGTGGCTTATGTCCACATCATAATTGCACACTGTGCAAAATGCATGATATGGAGGTTGATTTAGAGGGTCGGAAATATGGCCACTGTTCTTGATATTTCATCAAAAACTTCTGGGGGACATGGACCCTCTTCTTTTTGTCAGGTCTGTTGCCCTGTCCCTCCCTGTCCCTCCCTGTCTTTTTCTTTCTCATCTGCCATGATAGTGGCAGAGTGGTAAAGTTGCTGCATGAGATTTGTTGGCTACATGTTTAAACTGTATGAATAATCACATTCCTCTTTATATACAGGCCTACTCTATCTGCAATGGATATATATAAAGGCTAAAATACACACACACACACACACCGCTCCCGCTAATTCCTCTTCTTTCTTCGACGGTGCATTGGTGTCATTAGGGGAACATGATCGATAGATTTGCTAGAAAAAAAACTCTCAAATCTATGACATTTTTTCACATAGACTTCGCTCGAATGTTTTCACAGTGAAAGTAACGTTATTAACGGTTCACATTTACCAAAAGCTGGCAGGTCTGCTGACACAGACACAGAGTTTACCTTTCTAACCGCCAGCTGCAGCGAGTAGCGGAACGGGGAGGAGGCAGAGGGCAGGAGGCAGGGAGGTGGGGGAGCGGGGATGTTACGCTATAGGTTCGGCAGACTCGTTATTCCCATAGACTGTATATAAAATGGACGTAACATCCGTGACGTCACCCATTGGTTTGTGGACTGCTGCTTGGAAACAAATAGTTTCGGATCTGGGCAGCGCCATCTTGAAAATTTCAGGTGAATGCGGGGTAAAAAAAAAACATGGATTCTACTTATATGGGCATCAGGAGGAGCAAGAGGCGCCCTCCTGAACCTGTGAACCAATCAAGCTGTCAATCACGACGTAGCCACGCCTTAATGCATACCCTGCTTTATCGTCAAATATAAAATCAGGGAGGCCAACATTTCACAAAGGATCATCATACTGCATTGAAGAAGGCTTTAAACTAGCGATTGAGACCATAAACACATTTTGAAAACGTTTACTGAGGTTATAGATAAAGTGAGAAGTTGGTGAATTCTGCAATGACTTGTATAGAGACGGAAGTCCTTTTGACACCAAAACGGTCGCCCCCTGGTGGCCTTTTGATAGAATGCAGTTTTAAGTTTCTTCCGCGTTGGCCTCATTTCAGAGGACCGGAACTACCCGCCTGGTTATTCCCCGCTACTCTACAATAATTGGTTGAAACTGCTTCACCACGTTGCTGCATCGTGCTGTCAGACGTGCGTACTGCACGCGCACATTTCCCACAGAACTCACGTCAGCTTTTTGCGTAGTTTAGAGAGGCGAGTCGTACCAGCGTATTTAGATGTCAAATTGCGTACCTGCTACACAAAATGCGTACAGGTTGGCAGGTCTGCATAATGTAAAATAATGGTATTCTGAAAATTATAAGGTTTATTATAATTACATTGACCCAATACCAATCATAGGTCTAAATATTGCTGAATTTGGCTGAATTATAAAAGCTAGATTAGTACTAATTAAAGGGCCGTTTAGGAGCCAAAAGAGCCAGTATTCCGTCACTAATTCACAGGGTCAATGGTCTTTCTCAACTAGTAAAATATTGTTAGAGAACTGGCGTGTGAAGAGTAAATGCTCCATTTGTGTGCATTGTTTTTCACAGTGTTTGCATGCTTTTGATATTGAGGATTGATCAAAGTTTTATGCTGCATCGTTGTTCTCAGCTCACAGGGATTTTATAAAAGCTTCAAAATGTGGCCTGATGTTTTTCTTTTTGTGACAGGCTTTTCTGTGGAGCACCACACTGGTTTAAAATGTATTTGCTGTTGTTGCTTTCATGTGGAGATTTTCAAAGCTGGATTCACTTAGTTTACAATATTTTTGTGTCTCTGTTTCATCATTATTCTCTCTGTCTATCTCTAAACAATTCCTGGTTTTCAGCATTTTTTTTGTGTCTATAAAACGGTCCTGTGAATACTGTGTAATGGGATTTGTTTTCTTTTTTAATGGTAACAAGATAGACAGTTGACATTTTTATAGTAAGATTTGGTTAGGGAAGTATACTTGTACACTGTCCTCTTGAAGGAGTGACTGCATAATGGCACAGTACATACAGTGTGGAATTGTTCTTCCAGAAGCCAATAAAGATCCACTGTAGCATTAAAGGATGCACACAAAGTTCTGTTTTAATAAGTGTTATTAAATATAAATAAAATGTACAACAATCATGAGTCAGTCCAAACATGACAAATTATTTTTCTCCATTCATGAACATATCATTAATTAGAGATGTGTATTGCTCGAGTAAGACCGTTAGAACTGGAAATTCAGGGACTGAATCTAAATTTAGTCCCTAGTGAGACTGGGCCACCGGAGTTTTAGTAGGGCTCGTTTTAGGCAATCACCAGATGTGGCAAACTACGACTGTACACAGTGTGCATGCGTAAAGCGTAGATATGCAGCTGTAAGACACTGTTGAAAGTGGGAAAATAAATAAAGGAAAAAGTAAATTAGACTTATTATTTTGTTCTGCTTTCCTTGTGTATTAGATTTTCCATTTCAAGCTGAAAAGAGGAAGACAAACATAATTTTTCAAATTGTGTTGCATACAGAAACAACTGACTTTTTTTCATAGATAATACACTGACAACCTTCTTTGTTTTGTTTTATTGATTTTGTTCATTTTTGTTAATCCAGCCTACTTAACTTTGATTTTTTGGCTGTTTCTCCAACAAGCACAACAGTAGACATATTTTGAATCACTAGAGAAATCATCGATTGAATATATCTAAGGAAGCCCTTAGAAAATGTAGTGTACATCATTGCTTAGTTTTGGTCTACAACAAGTCTGCATTGGTTTCTTTAAACCATCACAACTGTCCTATATATTAAAGTATTCTTGCTAAATGGCAGATCCGAAAACACTGACAATGGCCACACATTAATAAGTGATGTCACTACAGGTGCTTCTTATCAACAGTCAAAGCGAAACAACTGTAGAATGTGACTTTTAATTGGAAAAGAAAAAGGGAGGATAGTAAAGCACTGAATACAAGTAATTAAGCTAATACCATACAAACATGCTGATACAGTGAGAAAAATATGCTCCATGGATTTACTGATGTCTAATAATTGCCTTACAAATTGTGAGAAATCATGTAGCACTCTCAAGAAATACAATATGGTTACTTATGCTGGTAAAAATGCAGACTGCTGCTGATACTTCAAATATTGAGTATAAAACAAGACGTTTGCACCACATTTAATGAGATTTTAGATGGCACTTAAAATTCACCAAAACACTCCTTTACCCAGACACGCTGGCTTTACAGCAACATGTAGTCTCTGAGGGCTGAAATGTTGTTCAGTGCGGTGATGTATGGGACTGCAGGGAGTTGTGCTGGAGTTCATTACTATGACTTATACTGTGAAAAGATCCGTTCTCTGCTCTAATAGACATCCCACTTGAATTACACTGGCAGGGCGCTCTATAGTAAATACTCCCTAATACCTGAGGTGGTGAGTGTGTGTTTGTTTATGTGCATTTGTTTGTTTATGTTTGTATTATTCGGTTGAGGCAGAAAGAGGCGCTGTACTAAATTCTGGCTGACAGGTCCATGTATGGCTGCATGAAATATAAGCTGCCATGATGACAAATAGGTTTTTGCATGGTTGTGTGTGCGGTGACAAGTGTGGGGTTTTTCTTGGTATGTATGTTTTGACTGCAATAAATTCTCCCCCCCCTGTATTATCAAGCCTTGTTTGTATGCTGTGTGGGTGTGTGAGTGTGTGTTTGTGAATGTGTTGATGTGCATTTTTTATGTGTCATAGATGTGGTGTGAAAGGTTCCCCTTTAATTAAAAGGCATTTCTCTACTAATAGACTAAAATGTACAAAATATAAAGAGGTTGGACAATAATGTTTTAACATCAACAATAAAATGCTACAAGATCAACTAATGTGCGTGTAAAGTTATAAAAAATAATTGAATTATTTTTATTCTGCATAACTGCTTCAATCCAACTTTTCTATTTAAACAAATAAAATGTTTCTCTTTTCTCTCAGCCACCCTTACAGCCAGTATAAAAGTTATGCTAAAATCATAATAACACATTTATTGATTTATTAGCAATAGCCTGCCAGTGTTACCTAATATTATGATATGCTAATGTGGATTTAAATGTTAATTTGCTCTGAATATGATAATCAACTATGATGGCAGGTAATGGTGTATCAATAGCTAATTGTCAGTTGGGGAGAATAATGTACTGCATCAATTGAAACAGAAAAAAAAAGTAATGGTAAAATGGTAAATGGAGTAAATGTAATGTAGTTAAATACTACATTGATTCAAAGTGCTTTATAATTAGCCTCTCATTCACCCATTCACACACACACACGCTATTGGCAGTGACCTAAGCATTGGGAGCAATTTGAGATCCAGTTTTTTGCTCAAATTCATTCAGGATGTTAGCAGAAGGAGTCAACGTAGCATGAGTGAGCAGCAGCAGCAATGACTGTTCCGTTTGTGTGTCTACACTGGAGGCATTCAGGTGCAATGTTGAGAGTAGGTGACCTGCGTGTTGGAAGCACAATTGCAAGCCCAATGCACGACTATAGTGATGCCTTTAAAATGGAGCAAAATAGACTTGAAGCATGAATTAATGTTTCAATGCAGACAGCTGCACAGATTAAAATGAAAGCGTATCTGATGCACATGACGTGCATGTAAAAAAATGGGTATGACACGTCAGCTATGTGTTACCCAGAATGCTCAAGACCCTAGTTTACTTTTCTTTTTTCGGTCCCTGATAAATTGCTTCCTGCAGTCTTCCATTCAACAATCTGGATTGCGAGTTATTGGCAAATCAGCTTACCGCAAACCATGGAAACGCTTTAACCATTACCTTCATCTGGTTATTTACAGTATTGTCAGGTTATGTATGTAGATGTACCTTTTTTCCTGTCCCTCTGGTTGCGGATGGTGCAGGAGACACAAGGACAAAGTCAATGCGCTTCAGAGACAATGGTGTGGAATTCTCCAAGTCATTGTCACACTAAAAAGATAACAAACACAGACACACAATTACATACAATTACTAAACACTTTAAATCATGCCTCAGTGTATTTATATGATACTGTGTAGTGACGGGGAGTTATGGATCAACCTGCCACCTTTCAAATGAGGGGACAACCCTCTCTAACTGCTGGACACATACCCACATGAATGAATTTTCAAATGAACACACTTGAAGAGTCTACAGCCATGCTAGCATCTCTGTAAGGGCTACAATTAGCCACAGCCTTGCTTTGAACTAAATGTTAATATCAGAATGCTAACATTCTCATAAATATTTTCATGTTAAGCAGATGTAACGTTCACCATCTAAGATGCTTTGAATGTTTTATGTAGTGTACTTTGAATCACCTTGTTGTTGAAATGTGCTATACAAGTAAATTTGCCTTGCTTAGTTTAACGTGTTAGTATTCTAAAATGTGCTAACTAGCCCTAAAGTGCTCAATCAAAACAGCTCAATCTTTTAGAATGTTATTAGTTTGAGCTAAGTAAATAATCAGTCATACTGTAAAAGTAAAATGAACACTCTTCAAGAGTCTACAGCCATGCTAGCATCTCTGTAAGGCTGTAATTTGCCACAGCTTTACTTGAACTAAATGCTACAATTAGCAAGCTAACATTCTCATAATTATTGCGCTAATATTTTCATTTTAAGCAGATGTAAAGTTCACCATCTAAGATGCTTTGAATGTTTTATGTAAATCACTTTGAATTGCCTTGTTGTTAAAATGTGCTATACAAAAAAATGTCCCTTGCCTTGACTACGTTTAGCACTGTAGCATTCTATAATTGGCTAACTAGCCCTAAAAACGCTCAATCAAAACAGCTCAATCTGATGAGATTGTCAGTAGTAGCTTTAGATACATTTATAGTGCAAGTTTCTACAAATCATGCTAATCATGAATCATGTGTCATGGTAATCAGTCCAATAGTTGAGACAAAACTCCATGCTACTACACTCAGCAGTTGTTGGGAAATGTTATTGCTACCAACAAAAAAGAAACAAAGTACAAAAATGCTATATAGAAAATGCAGCCAACTCAGCAAGTTTTTGAGTAAATGTTTAATGAGAAAAAAAGTACAAATATAAATGACATCAAAATAGGCTATGCTAAGTATAAATGATTGCCAAGTGGCTCCTTTTCCTTATACCTTCTATCCTTTGTCTTTTATCTGTAGTGCACACACACACATACACACAAATGTGTCCTTTGAGAACCAGCAGTAATTTAAAGTTCTTAAGATACTGATCTGCTTCTCTGGTGAGCAGGATGGCAAGACAGCAGGATACAAAACTCTGACCCTTAAATTTGTGTGTGTTCTGTATGTGTGTGTGGGAGACAGAGAGAGTGTGTGTGTGTGTGTGTGTGTGTGTGTGTGTGTGTGTGTGTGTGTGTGTGTGTGTGTGTGTATATATATATATATATATATATATATATATATATATATATATATATATATATATATATATATATCTATATCTGTGTGTGATTAAGAGATATAGCGTGTGAAATGGAAAAGTAAGACAGATACAATTCTTCATTGTGTATTTGTGTCTATGTGTGAGTGTGTCTGTCTGTGTGTGTGTGTGTGTGTGTGTGTGTGTGTGTGTGTGTGTGTGTGTGTGTGTGTGTGTGTGTGTGTGTGTGTGTGTGTTTAGGCTATTAACATGGCAGTCAGTGTGTGACAGAGATGGATGTAGTGGGTTTTCTGCGATCAAATCACAGTGAGGGAGAGAGAGAGGCAGAGGTATGTATTATTACAGAGTTAGTGGGAGTATAGAATAAATGCATTAGTTTGTGCGTCCTTGGTAGCTCGATCGATTTTTCCCTTTTTCACAAGGGCATCCTCTGTTGGTTGTTATGGAGGGGAGAGAGACCACCTCAACAATCCACAGAAATCAACATTCCAAACTACATTTTCTATTCTGCTTTCTTTTTTTTGACATTCTCCAGCAATAACTTGAGTTTTCAGTATCTTTTTTAAACTTTTTTTGTAAAAAATGGTTGTACATAAAAAAGCTCCATGTTGACGATTTGATAGATAGATATAATATATATATTGGTACTTTGGGGGAATGGTACCCACCACTGCTACTGCTGTAATCAGTCTTATAAGATTTCCTTTTTAAACTAATGTGGTTGTCTCATTGTTGTCGGCCATGATTAGCATTGCCTAAAATTATATTTAAATTTCAAGGTTGTGAATACATTTTATCAAGTTGGCAATGCTTTCTTTCTTTTTTCTCTTTATTTAGTGCAAGATATGTGATTAACACAGATATGTGATTTAGTGCAAGATATGTGATTGACTGAATGCAGGATAAGTGATTAACACAAAAATGCATTTGAACCTGGACAGTTCAAATGGGAAAAGCAAAGAGAAACACATTTGGCTTAATGCTAGATGCACGTGGTGTTTGTGTGTGTTGTGGGTAAGGATATAGAAGGAAGAGAGCAGGGGGAAGACACGAAAAGAAAGGGGGAATGTGGGATCTCAGGTTGGACACCAGTGAAAACAGGATGAGTCAGGACCGAGTTTCAACACTTTCCTTTTTCAGTGGTCTGTAATTTCCTTTTAAGGAGGTAAGAGTTAAGTGTGGCGTGTACATTTTATAAGCAGTTGTTGATTTCAAGAAGAATTTACTTGAAAATCAGCCCAAGTAAGTCATTAAAGTCATTAATTGTTGGAAACTAATTCACAGATACTGAAGTAAAAGTTTTCTTGTAGACACGTTTGCATGTTGCATGGTATGGAGAGTAATTGGTACCATATATAATTAGCGCCACATCATATGTATGTTCAAGGAGCCATTAATTATTTCTTCTGTCCATGCTGGCTGTGAAATGATACCTCCATAGTGTGACTACACTGGTACCTGCCTGTGCACAATCGCAAAGTTCTGCAAAAGCTACAATGATTTGGGCAGTTGTCTTCCTACTGACACTTGTGTTACGGATTATTATTGGTGTTTTGTCCTAGCGATGCAACTATTACACTATTTATACTAAAAAAAGACTGTGACTTTGGAAGAGAGCCTTTTTGATTTAGTTCACTGAGACTGCTGAGGCCTTAATTTATCATAGAATAAAGATGTGTCCCATTTCTTTGAATGTAGTCACCAAGCTGTAACTACCACGGCTCAAGCCATTGTGGAAATATCTTAGGGTGCAATGATGCTTATGGCCACTAGATGCTCCAACTGACTTCCATTCAAAACGTGTCAACTTCTCTCTAGATATACTAGGTCTATAATGATTTATGACTAGTCATTTTGGTCTCAATCCATACATTCAGGCCCACTTCTAGAGTTGTGGTGGTCACTTTGGAAATTATTGCTCCATTAACAAGGATTTTAAGACTTATAATAACTTTGATGACTTGATAATGATGCCCTGTTAGCACAATTTAGTTAGAGTAACTATTGGTAGCTCAAGTGTGCACCACTCACTGTTCCCAGTAAGCTTGTGTTAGCGCTTGTCTGAGGTAGCAGGTAACACTCCTAACTCCTTATTTGGAAGCTCTTGGCTCCAAACGGAAAAGATGGCACCGATCATAAGCAGCAACTATGGGCTTCAAAGTGCCTCCAATGCAAAATGTCAGGTGACGTCATAACTCACAACGTTCATCTATGGTAGTGACTCTACTAAGGACAGGGAGGATATCCTTTCAACATACCTATGGCTTGTGGGTATTTCATTATGACTTAACACATGAGCAACCTACATTTCTAGGTATTTGAGTGGGCTCACATGTTCTTTCATTTCTAGATCAAGTGGTTTAAATAATAATCTCAAAGCTTTGTGTGCAACCTGGGAGACAATCTGTCCACTTGTGTTGCTTTAACCAATACTGAGCTCAATCCCAAAACTCAGTAATGTGGTGAGTAATATGTTATCAATGTTAATACATTTCATTATTATTCCTTGGCTCCCCTCAGGCTTTGCCCCCTCGCTCAGCAAGTGGCCACTCATGTGACATATGGTGCAGCATATTATGAAGTGCTGAGGGGAAGTGAATAAGGGCATGTCAGACCATTACTGAAATGCTAAATCAGCTTTCTCACACTCAGCTGTAGTGGTTGCTGATTATTATTCCTGCCTAAGTTTCAACCGTTTAACTCAAACTTTCATTTACTAACATGATATTGTCATATTGTGGGTAATGCATCACCTAATATTAGGTTCCACACAGCAATGTAATGCCAGCATATATCCACAATGACATGCCTGTTTCTATTAAACGAAAAAATAAAATCTGAAAGTACATACTGAAAAAGCTTTAGTCTAGAGGGATATACTTGTAGTGAATGTAGGTTGTTAAGTTATGTAAACAATGCTCACCTCATCATACAGCTGCAGTAGCCATAATCACAATAGATGTAGCCTTGTATTGCTATTAGTTTAATTAAAACAATGAGCTCCACACTATCTATATATGGATACAACCTTGCTAAGAAAGACATACAGTAGATTATTCAAGATTTGTTATGATGGAGGAAGGCTGTAACCTTGGACTACCTGAAAACAGACCCAAGGCAGAGCAGGTGTGGGTAAAACAGCCTGTAATTGGTCTAGGCAGTCTGACAAGGTAAACACATCCAGAGGGGTGCGGTAAGCACAGGCATAAAAATTGAACCACTAAGGAAACATCGATGATTTGTCCTCGATGTATACGGTAATAAGGCTGACTGGTAACAAGGAACAGCTGTGTGGGCAGTTTGCTTGAATCCACTTCTGTGTGTCCTCTAGTCACCTTGCACAGAAGGGAGAAGTTGGTGAACAAATGCATGACGAATCACCGTATATACACTTTCTTAAAGGCGTACTCCAGCAATTTAGTAGGCCTATTGTACTTCCACAAAGGATTTGTGAGCAAGATTTTTTTTTTAAAAGGAGAGAAAAGTCAAAGTAGTGCTTGAGAGATCCTCAGTTTCAGTCCACTGGGTCAAGTGATAAAAACAAATCCTCATATCCCATAAAAACTTTTAACTCCATACCCCAATTTTGTAATGCAGGTTTTCTGTCATATTGCCTAAGCCAAGGTAACCCTGGTGACATCATTATGACATTGGCAGGGGTTATTTCATCAGGGTTAGTGATTAAACTGAACCTAATGGGTAAAATAAGCAATGTGTCCCCATTAATCACTGAAATGCTAAGAGTGGCTAATGGAAGCCAGTGTTTTCTATTTGCAGTTCATTTCAGAATATTAGTCCTGGCAGAAGAAGCTTAATGTGAAATTAAAAGGGCAGCACTGCAACATTTGTTTTGCACTTCACACATTGCCTCTGCCTTTTTTATCTTTAAAACAGGCTGTGATCCACTAAAGCTTTTTATTCACGATCAATTGTATAAGTTATCTAATACATCTCAAGCAGTAAATCCTCTGTGGTCAAAATACTTTTGAATCATTGACTGTACATTAATATGGACAATGTGACTCCACTTCCTACCACTATGCAAAAGTGAAGTCTTGCGGCTGCCATCTTGCTTGTTTGATGTAATTTTGAGCCAGACTCTAGTAATACAGTTGAGTGGTGGTATGAGGGCCTGCAGGACATGTCCCCTCAGCCATTTCACTCCCTGAGGGAGGTTTGAAAGCAGCTGCCACAACTGTCAATCACGTCATACCCTCTTTTTATATCGCCAAATAACTATTTCAAAACAAAGTTCCCTGAACATCGGCACTTATATAAACATCAACGTGATAACTACCGAAAATGACAGAAACCATCTTTGGGAAAAATGTACTTGATGTCTATTTTGATTTCTTAGTTTGGCTCATGTACCGCATTCTAACATGGATGGGGCAGGATTTATGACCTATATACTTCAGCCAGCCACCAGAGGGCGATCAAGATATTTCAACTTCCCTTTACGAAAGCTGGCATGGTGTCATAGACTGTAAAAAAGAACATGGTAGTCGTCAACGTGATGCCAATAGTTTGTGGACAGCCATTTTGAAGCCTTTTTTAAAAAAAGCTATTTGACTGTCACCGTCTTAGATTTCAATGTTACCATCTTTGACTTTTGGAGCCAGAAGTGACCATATTAGGACAAGATGGTGGAGCTAACCTTAGAGATAGCTGCTAGCTGGGTTGACACAGTGCATTTACCGTCTGTGGTTAATTGTGATAATACTAATGCTAATGCAAATTTTGTGTGAAAAGTGTGAAACCAGGATGAATATCCAACTCTTTGGTTCAACCGAACACTAAAAAATACTTTTTTATATGACCAAAATGTTGCAATTAACTTTCATGAACTGAACACAAACTCTATGAATCTTATAGCATAGGGTTATAGCATAGTTACGATACATCATCAACATTGTCGCCATGGTAATGACTTATCACAAGGTAGCCACGCCCTAAAGCATATGCTGCATTACTGTCTATTTTACTTTGAATGAGACCATCATTTACAAAATGAACATATTACTGTATTGAAGAGAACTTGAAACTAGCAATTGAGGCCATGATTTCATTCAGAAACTGTTTACTAGGGTAATCAATCAAGGATAGGGTCATTTTCTCATTGACCGCCAAACAAATGAACCAACCAGTGGAGTCACCCCTTAATGGCCATTAGAAAGAATGCACGTTCAAGGCACTTCCACTTTTATAGAGTGAATGGCCTGGACTAATACATAAAAACAGATGTGAATTGAAAGTAACTGCAAACACTGAGTACTCATCATTTTGTTGGGACTTCAGTGATGCTCTCAGTAAATGTTTTTATATCCCAGAACTTATATTGGCAGGCTGCTATTTCAGTAAAGTGATGGTCCATGCTGAACAGGGCAAAAAGAAATCTTGCTTATAATTTTGATATATGAAAATGTATGTGTTTATCGATGGTTCGTTGTTTTCTACATCCATCTGTTTATTAGTATTCACCTCCAAATCTAAGAGATGAGAGAGATTGTGATGTAGAGAGAAAAAGATTAAAAGAGAAAATGAGAGAGCAAGAAGGAGAAGCAAATATCACAGAAATACTCTGTTCCTTGTGGTAAGACAAAAGAGTTTCTATCGATCCATTACTCTAAAATGTCACTAATCCTTTTACCCCATAGTCAGCATAAGGTGAAGGAAAAAGTTAGAAAAGAGGGTGAAATCAATTTGCCTGCATATGGTATATAGAAAACATTTTATTTTCTTCTACTTGTTATTAATTGGATTGCTCAAGAGTATAAACAATATTTCAGGGTATACTTACATTTTTGAGATTAAAAATTGGCTCAACATGTACCGAGGTGCTCGTGTTAAGCCATACTGTGGTCTGTGTATCTAGTTGGCACAATGGGCCAGATGCAAGAACAACTCGTACGTACAGATTTGTTCTTAAACCATGCGTTCATTAAGAACAGGTGGGATTCATCATGTTTACGAAGGTCATTTACGACTGTTTCCTGGTGATACGAGTGTTTGGTGAATCCGACGTGGCACACTCGACAGATTTATAAAAGAAAAATACGAACATATTCTTGCATCTGGCCCATTGTCTTTTCTCCAAAAAAAAAAGTCACAATAAAGTCCAAGTAAGAATACACAAACATTAGACTGAACCAATTTAGGGTCTGTCTATTATATGGGAGACAACCTGAACTTTTCTTTGAAATCTATCTTGTAACCTATATTGTAAAAGAAAAAAACAAAAAAAGTCAAGGTCCACTAACTGGCTTTTTCTGGAAAATGTCTACCACATCTCATGGTCTTCATCAGGGAATTTAACTTTGCCCAATTTTGAAAAATAAGTTTTCAATCCCATTTCAATCAAGTGGATCATTGGTCAAGTGGACACCTGTTTCAGTTCAAAGATGGATCATTGCTAAAACTCTATGTGGTAGCAAGCTAGTGAGTGTGCCTTTGAGCTCAGATTGTCTTTACCATATATGAATTGTTCCCAAAGGTATAGAGACACATTGTTTTGCAGTGATATTAAACATGCTAAGTCTACAGATGGGTGACAACATAACAAATGCTGATACTTCCATACTGTTGGTCACCAAGACTCACTGAATGGTTGTGACGCGACTCTTATTCTATGACCTTCACAATCATCACATGTCAATCTAACTCAACGCCTATAAGAGATTTGGGGTGATATGATTAATAGCATTCTCTACCACTATCAACACACCGAATAAGGCAATATATTTTGCTGTTCAGTTCAGAGACTTTGAGAATCTTTGTCAAAAAGTGTTAAAACTATTTGTGTAAAAAAAAAAATAATAATAATAATCCATGAATGGCAACTAAGCCTTTGAATGATGGTGTATGACACCAGCTCAGTTATCATGAAATGGATCCATATGGCTCTTTGTCTGAAAGTGTCAAGTGCGACTGGGATTCTCCGGGCTCGTGGATTATTGTTTTCCCCCATCCACCAACCACCCACTGAGCTGCTTCATGCTATGTGATTCTGTAACATGTCTTCCTGTTTAAATTATCATGCCGGGAATACAGACACACAGTGTTTTCGATGCAAGAGTGTTCTTCTCTCTTGTCTGTGCCTTATTGTGCGAGTGTGTTCAAGTGTGTGTGGCTCCTACCATCAGGTCTAGCAGATGTTTAGCTGCTGGTGAAGATGACAATCACCCAGCATGATAATAAGGTCACATCAAGGAGCGTTTGGATGCAGATGTCTACAAGCTGTGTGTGTGTGTGTGAGTGAGAGAGAGTGTGTTGGTGTCAACTCCAGCTTTGCCAAGTGTAAAGCTGATACGCACACACTCACACAGGGATGACACAAGCCTTCAGGGTTGCAGATCCATATGGTAGCAATAGCAGGAGACGATAGTTCGAATCCTTGTATTTAAGTCCGTTTGCATCTCCTCTGTGTAACATATGCTGTACACCCACTTAAACCCACACACACACACACACACACACAGTCTACTCAGATAACTGTAGAGCTGACAAAAGAATGATTCACTTCACTTGCATTGAATATAAACACAAACATTTACACACAAACAAGAAAAGGAATTCATTCTCAGAAACACAATGGCTATTTAGAAAAAGTCAGCTAATGGCATTTAGTCACAAGAGTAAGCCCTCTAATGACAGCGTCTGACTGCCATTACTAATCACTCCGTATTATTAGAGTGCATGTCACATTTTTGAGTGCTGCTTTCACTGTGGAAACTTGTGAAAGCACCATTATCATGTTGGTGTTAGGACTTGGACAGAAATTGTAAAATGATGCTGCTATAGACTTGCTGTGTTGCTTTTGCAGTTTAGTAACCAGACTACTGGAGGGGTTTTTTTGGTGTTTATATGTGCTATTATAAGATTAACTGAAATCTCCAAAGACCAGCATTCCCACTATTCCACGATTCCAAGTAACGCCATTCTTTGGAATCTCTTGGTAATATTTTAGCTAACTTTTGGGTGTAGCAGTGATTTAAGCTCAAGAGAAGGGGGCACATTTTAGCAAACCAACCAACCTCCCACCCTCTCAATACCCTCCATATTTACTGTATTTACCACATGACCAGCTGCCCTTTGTGCTTTGTCTCTCAGGTCTTCCCCCATTCGCTGTCAGGCTGTTTTCTATCAAATCTATCACACAATTCTATATAAATGAACTGAAGTTTTATCAGATTGTGGTTCTCGCCTCCTGAGATATCAGGACTACCCACCCTCTGTCATATTAAAAAGACACAGCTTCCCTATGAACAGTTTGGTTGATAATATCTCATGTCACTTGATGTGTGTCTTGGTGGCAATCTTGAAAACTGGGAAGACATTAAAGGGAAATTACACATTGTTTGGCACTGTACACATAATCACATAGGTCTATGTTGGAATATGATCTTAATACAGGTGATTACTACCTATCACCTCAGACTGACCATCTACCACCCTTTGTTTTTGTGGTTTTAATGAGACCATACAGCTCAAAAAACTAATATATAGCAAATACCCACAAATGGCAGGGATGTAAGGAGCCTATCGCAGGTAATCAATCCAAAAAAACATATTAATTGCAGTGCTTCAACTTTACGGCCCCCCCATTTCCATAAACTCCTGGCCCCTTTTAAGGCTGAAATGAATTGGACCCAGCTCAAGCTCTCAAATATCCCTTTTCCACTGAGCTGGAGCTAGAGCTTGCTGGGAGCTGGTGCTACAGCGAGTGCTCAGTTGGTGTTAACCCAAGCAACTCTTACGAACCTGTTGTGTTTCTACCGGCAAGGAGCTGGCAAGGAGCCACGCGATTACGTAACTGTATAACGTAGCCAGCGTGCGCCTTTGAAGCACTTCCATGATTCACCAGTGAGAGGCAGCAACATGCCGAAAGGCATCTAGCCCGCCGGAAACGAAGAAGAAGAAGAAAACAAAGAAGGAGAAGAAGAAAACAAAAGACAACAAAGAAGGAGGAGAAGACGACGAAGATGGAGGAAATTGCGGCCGCGATGCAAGTGCTGTTCATGTGTTTGCAAGCCTACATAGAAATACAGGAACGGTGTCGCGCCAAAAAGTGATCGTCTGCCAGAATCTGATTTCTGGCCGCGGGAGCACGCACAGCAGTCCGTTGAGCGGTAGCGCTAAAACGGTCATAATATGCATTTACATACAACTGTACGTCCGCAATTATAAATTAGACTATAATGAATGTGATTTATGGGTGTGTGTTCAGTAAAGAAATTATCACTTTTGCAATGATCCTCGTGACTCTGCGTTGTTTTTTTATCTGATCTGGGCCCTACGTAGTATTTGATTCCCATGTTGGGATTAGTTTTATATCTAATATTATTGTTTATGCCTACTATTTGGAGACATGACTATAAAAGACATGATTTATGGGAGGGTTACATACGCCTATAAAATAACGAACAGTTTTCACCTGCCAAAAATTGATTAAAGGCCAAATACAGTTACTGAAAGCTGACTTCTGCCTAAATATGACTTGATCTCAATCATAAGCTTCATAATATAAACACTAGAGCTCACAGGACAGTTTGGAACTCTTTTAAAGGACCATTATAACACAAAATAAGGCATTTTCACCTGCCAAAAATTGATTGGAGGCCAAATACAGTTACTGAAAGGTTATTTCTGCCTAAATATGACTTTATCTCATTCTTGAGTCCTGCTCACATAACCACGCCCCCAGTCCGCTGACGTAATCAGGTCTTGCTTTAGACCAGCAAAGACTTGGTGCTCACTCTGGCTCCCGTTCTGAGGCTCGGGCCTGGAGCTTTGGCGGTAGAAAAGCAAAGAGCAGGTGCTTAGTCAAGCTCTAGCTCCCAGCAAGCTCTAGCTCCAGCTCAGTGGAAAAGGGGTAAAAGTGGACTGAGATGTAATGGTTTTACATCTTTATATGCCATTGCAGGACATAGACAAGAATATAAACCAAGCACAAGACAATCAAAACCTTTTGTTTTAGTAGTAAAGTACATTTTTAGTTTCAAAATGACTTTCAAGGCAAGCTCTCATAAGGAGTGGATCATTAATTTGCTTTTTAATTATCAAAACATTCCTAGCAGGGACACGAAAAGTCATATTAATTGAAGCGTCATGCTCCAGTCAGCACCTGAAAATGAGAAGTGCCACCATTCTTCTCTCGTTAAATCTCCTCTTACTGTTCCATTACCATTTGCATCTTGTTAATAATGAAAATATTGATTCAGGATTTCAAATATTAAAGTAATGTGTGTTTGTTTTTCTAATGAGCCACTTAGTTATTTTAATTCAAAATGACAAGCCGTTGAGAGTGTGTGTGTGTGTGTGTGTGTGTGTGTGTAGTCGTACTGTACTTTGTCATCACCAATCTCATTAATATCCATTTGAGTGCCACTGAAGCACTTAAGCCTTCTTAGGGTTCCCATAGCACGTCATCAATTAATATATCACTCAAACGCACACACACACACCACACAAAGGGTGTAACACGTGTGTACGTACACACAGTTGAACACACTTGAATGAATCCATACCAGGATATCAATTAGAAACTAATACCCTTCACTCCACCATATGCAACATGTCAATTATCACCAAGTACACTTCAATGGACCTCCACATGAAGACATCAATTAAACGTAAACACAGTGTAGTTATGGTTGTCAGCGACGGTTAGCAGGAAAGTGATGTGAACCATAAATGACGATTGTGCGTACCATAAGTTCCTGCAGTTTTCTGAGGTGAACAGATGGGCTTTTTTCTGAAGGTAAAGCATTCTGACAAACAACGGTCATGTGGACCCAGTTCAACTACACCAGTAACAAATGGAAACTATTTTGCGATATTTAGTGTATGATTTGGCCATGTATACATTCTAATGAAGAAAACTAAATGTATTATTCCCATGTATGGGTCTTTTTACAGGTTTTTCCCAATTCCTAGTTATGAAAACATCATATTTTCCTTCTGTAGCCGCTGTGCTGTGCTCTGCTATGTCTAGTTGTCAGTGAAATGCTACCATTGCTCAAAGGAGGCCATCTTAAGCTGCGTTCAGACCAAAAGCGTCTGACGCGAATTGAGCAGCAAGTCTACATAGACAATGAATGTAAATGGCGCGATCACACGCGATTTGATATGAGGCGGCGCGAATGAAGCGTCTGAAGCGAATGAATGAATGAATGAATCAATCAAGCGTCTGAAGCGGCGCGAATAAAGTTGGAAAATTTGAACTTTTCAGGCGGCATCGCACCGCGACATCCAATCAGCGGCGAGTTTCTCCCGACGTCACAAGCGCGAATGAAGCGAATGAAGCGATGATCCAAAAATGTATATTTATGATCAAGCGGCGCGATAGAAGCGATTCAAGCGTTTCGCGTCAGACACTTTTGGTCTGAACGCAGCTTTAGAGTAATAAAAAGTAAAAGTCACGGTTTTCAGGAACCCCTACTACTCCTCCATTGGTTTTGTGGTTATCTATATAGAAAGTACATCCCGCTATATCGCGCGATTATCCATGAATTTGGGAGATCTTGTGGGTCCTCACGGTTCCCGCTGCCCGCAACAGAGACGGAGGCGGTGGGTGTTGACGGATGGCGGAGGATGGAGTCGGAACACAGCGCAGCTGTTCCGGACCCAGTGGAATTTAGCAGTTAGTTGTTGTCTTAATTACCTCACTTCGATACCGCAGAAGAATGGCATTCATTCTTATTGTATGCAGCCTGTAGTCAATGTACTAGTCCCACCTTTTGGGCTAGCACTCTAAGCAACATACCACAGTAGCACTGTGTTTGTGTGAAGTTTTCCTATTTTCAAACATGTTATTTTGTCTCCTACGGTGTATATCATTGTGCGTTCATAGCGCCCTCTAGCGCCAGCAGTACACCTTGTATTTCTTCTTCGGTGGTTATTCTTACTGTGACTCGGTTTGACCGGTGAAGTTGAGCTGGTGAGTCGGTATTGTGAAGGAATGTTATTTACTATAGAGTGATGTTATTTACTATAGAGTGATGTTATTTACTATAGAGTGATGCCACATAAGCTTGCTTCATGCTAAACACATTTTGTTATATTTATATAACCATTGGTATTAACATGTGTAAGAACAGGATGTACAACGTGATTAAAAAGGAAGATAGTGCATTACCAAAAGAGGTGAAAAATAGGAAACACTAGTGTGTGTGTGTGTGTGTGGTACGGTCATTACCTCATCGGGACTGATAAGACAGTGGTGCAACAATCAAGGCCAAACGCCTTACATGGTAAACAAGATATGTGGGTGGGGAATAGCGAAGATGTGTATAAGAAATATGAATGAACTGTTTTGGTCAGATCTCTCTGGTGTAAGGAGAAGTGCTGTTGTACTCTGTGATTGATGAGATCTCCGCACTCTGCAGACTGCGTAATAAACGGGTGATTTTCTGAACAAACTTTGGTCTTCTGAGTACTCTTTTCTGCATCAACGAACTTCGGGGAAGCAAGTCGAGGTACGCTTCAACAATTTGGGGGCTCGTCCGGGATGCAGAAGGAGCAATAAAAAGCAATTTGGACCAACTTTTCTCAACACGAAAGAGACGGGACACGGGCCGGCCTAAAACGAAGGTAAGCAGAAACCTGTTTGAAAAACTCAAATTCTGCCAATTGACTACGACTAAAACCTAGTGTCCCCGATCTGAAAGTGTGTGAGATTTACAAAATTTGAAGACTTGAGATTGTTATTTTATATATTAAGGTAAATGAATACAGACGAGAATACAGGCTGTTTTCAGGTCGTAGCGGACCAAACCGGTCTCTGACGAGAGGCCGGCCGAGCCTAGGAGGCTGCTGGGTTTGAGGCCCGGGGAAGTGAGGAACCCCCGAATTCTGTGGGTTTGAGGCCCTGGGGTTAGAGTCCCCTAAAGTAGTATACGCCACGGCGTTTTTGGGTTAGAGGCCCTTGAGGTTTTATTCCTCATAAATTTAGCCTGTTGGTTTAAAGTCCATAAGGGTGTAAAGACCTTTTAAAAGCAACCGAAAGTCTGAACGATAATATTACAATGTGTACGGTGTAATGTGATATTAATCCATGTGTATTTTGTCTTTTGAATAACATTGTTTAAAAGCAACCGAAAGTCTGAACTATAATATAATAATGTGTACGGTGTAATGTGATATTAATCCATGTGTATTTTGTCTTTTGAATAACATTGTGAGGGAAATATTGGGTGTGGGAAGAATAAAACTCTGAGGTGTCTTTGGTAAAAAGATCGCATAAAGCAGTGTCTTGATAAACCCGACAAACAGACAGAGGAAACCTTGCGGTGTCTAACGTAATCTGTCTGAGCCGTGGAAACCTTGCGGTGAGAACGTAAATGGCCTGGTTTATCAATTGAGTCAGTTGCTCGGGTGTAATCCATACAAACTGACTGGCTGCTTGATCTTTTAACGCCAAATAAGGCTTGTAGTTCGGACGTAAAAGCTCCGGATCGAACGAGCTGGCCTCAGAGTTCAGAACATAAGAAAGAAAAAGGATAAAGATGGAAGGAGAGTTTGAAAGAGAGAGAGATGACCCTGCATGGAAACCCTTTAATGCACAGCTAAATAACATAGTAGCTATTGCCTCTGCCGTAGTAAAGGAAAAGGATAGAAAGCAGAAAGTCACAGGAATAAGGGAGCAGATAGAAAGATTGGTTCGAGAAAAAGGACAGAATATGACAGACACAGGGCCTTTAGGGAACTGGTTATGGGAAAAAGAACAAGAGTATACAGTGAAAGGAAAGGACGCTAATAAACAGGCCGAGGAAGCAGGGATACTGAAGCGAGGAAAGCTGTATAAGGAAGGGAAAGCTCACGAGGAGGAAGCCCGGAGATGGTCTGAACTGGCTGTCTGGTGGCAGTGTGCCAAACATCTGCAACAAACCCAGGGAAAACAACCCGATCAGCAACAGGTAAAACCAGCACCACCCACACAACCACCTCCATACACGCCTCCTAGTGCGCCCACTGCAGGTATATACCCCACACTGCACGTCACCAAAGGGGTTTTGAATATTGACATTATCAATAAACAGGACGGCTCAGAGACTGACGGTAGCGAGGGTAGAGACCTGATGACTTGGACCGACCAACTTGCCACACCCATGATACCACAGTTTTTTAAAAATACAGAACCGCTCCCGAACATACTCTCCACAGGAAAAGGACCAGATGAATCCTCAGCCCTTTCAGAGGTGTTTGAGATTAGGGGACAGAGAGAGGAAATGGAGGAGAGAGAGAGATACAGGCAGATACGGGACGAGGTAGACAGAGAGAGAGAGGAAAGAGATATGTATAGGCGATCGAAGAATGAGACAGAAAAAGAGAGAGAGGAGAGGGCTTTATTCTGGCAGATGCGAAATAGGGCAGCAGCAGACAGAGACAGGTGGATAGCAAACCAGCAGAGAGAAAAGGAAAAGAGTCGGTTTAGGGCAGAGGATAGAGCTCAGTCAACTCCGAGGATGAAGAAACCACAACATGATTGTAAGCTAGATTTAGAAGTCACAGGGTCATGGACAGACGGAGGTGAAGAGCGAGGAGTAAGGGTAGAAGGAGAAGGATACGGACAATATGAGGAGGACGAGGAAGGGCAGGAGGAAAACCTCTCGTTGCAGGATCAGATTGAGGATCTGGGGGAGTTGTTGAACAGAACTAGGGGGCTATTTGAAGGGGCAGGGCAAAGGGGATCGAGAGGACATCCCATGACCTTGCGGAGCCAAGCTAAAGGAAAGGAAAGGTGGAATGTTCCCACAGCAATGCCCCTGATAGATGCTGGTGGAGTCCGTAGGTATAAACCCTTCGGGTTAGGAGATGTGCAGGCTATCGCAGATAAGATGCCACCAGTAGCTGAAGGAGGAGGATTATGGTTGAATAAATTAGCAAGCCTGACAGCAGGACAGAGCTTAGCCATCGGAGACTTCAGGGCAGTGATAGGAAGGTGCTTGGGCACACATGACGCTCAGGAAGTAGAGGCCAAGGCTCGTTGTGAGAAGGTCAGTGATGGGACACCTTTTTGCGCGCATAGTCAGGTTATAGGTCAAGTTCTGAGAGATAAATATCCACTCCTAACCGCTACCACAATGCCTAAAATGAAATGGGACCCCAAACAAACCCCGCGTGAATATTTGGAGCAATGTAAAGAGATATGGCTTAAACGCACAGGGCAGCACCCCGGGAGGGAAGGGTCACAACGGGAGTGGTTTAGGCAGTCTATATTAGAAGGGATACCACAAGAAGTGAGTAAAATTATGAAAGACAATCCAGACATGTTAGGGAGTGAATCACATGTATGGGAAAAACATCTGTTACATCACCTTAGCCGCGCACAAGACACATGTGAGGAGAAAAAGAAGGAGTTAGAGGACATGCAGACACAAATCTTAAAACTACAACTGGCAGAGGCCCGACAAGCTAATACAAAAAATAAAAAAGAAATAAAGGAAGCAGCTAAAGTAATGATGACAGCAGAACAGACAGGAAACACTGATCTTTATCCATCCCCGCCCTGGGTGCCACAGCAACAGAGGCAAGGAGGATATGGGGGCGGACCTACGAGGGGCAGGATGGGGTGGAGAGGTAGAGGCGGAAGAGGAGGACCGCAAAGGGGACAGCAGGGAGGGGGCCGGTGCTTTGCCTGCAACGAAACCGGGCACTGGGCTCGAGACTGCCCCCTAGTGGGGAGGGGTGGAACTGAGGGTAGAGGACGAGGACGTCCTACACCGCCCTCTGGTGGATACAATCAGGGGCAACATCATGTGCCCCCAGTACCACATCAGATGTCACAATGGGACAGTGGAGAAGAATGGGGCACGTACCAACAACAATGACACGCCCCACAGAGAGACTCAGACAGCATCAGAACGGCAGAACCGATGCTGTCGGTACGAGTTGATACACAAACTCTGCCTTTTCTGGTGGACACTGGAGCAACTTGCTCCACAATAAAGTCTGTCTCAACAGACAACTTATCCACCAACTCCATCACATTAATGGGATTCTCTGGGGAGAAACAGACTCTGCAGATAACAAAACCACTGATGACCCAACTAGGCAGTCAAACTGTGAGGCATTCTTTTGTACATTCACCCACAGTTCCCCTCAACCTATTAGGGAGGGACCTCCTGATAAAATTAGGGGCGTCCATACTATGCAGTGCAGACGGGTTGATAGTGACTTTGCCAGACGGAACACGATTGCCATGCTCCGGACAAAACACATATGGACAGTATCTGCTACAACCAATACATGAGCAATACGCGGACATATACTGGGGCCTATTACAACCTGAACAAACCGAGCACCGTGGCATCCTCTCAGCTTACCTGGAGTGGAAACCGTGGATAGCCCTCCTCGAACCCTACATCTCCCCTCCAGATCCTCCCCATATTACCCTCTTTTATGACAGAATGTAAACTGATTGGTATCAAGAATAGTTTCAGGACCAAATTGAAGGTCGTGAGTGGACAATTGACTCTCAAAACATTTATGTCGCCCCAGAAGGGGTGGCAGCTGCTGTCAAATTAAACACTGATCAAAGCCCATGGTACATGATGTCAGAGGAGGCTGAGCCACATGTTTCACTGGCTCTGCATCCTCTACATCAAGCCAAAGAATTAGGAGGGATTGTTAAGAAAGCACTAATGCAAACTGATTGGGTACAAACAAATCTCACTCAAGTTCAATACTCACCAGCTGCTAAAACATATCGCATTAATGTTACAGGCACTGACACAGCAATATTGGAACACCATCAGATTACTCGCCAACATGGCCGAGAACAAACAGATCATCATTTAGCTGCCGACATGATAGAGACTCTACCAGACCACCTGTGGGCCCAAGGCCCTACGGTTGTGGGGTTGGTAAACTGTACACCCATAACCTTTAAAACACAGTCAGGACTACCACTATGGATTAGGCAGTACCCTCACAAAGCACAGGCTGAAGCAGGTATTAAAGACACCATCGAGGGTTTACTGCAACAAGGGGTATTGGAGGAATCACACTCCCGTTGGAACACCCCTATCTTGCCAGTTGAAAAGAAAGGGACAGGTAAATACCGCATGGCACATGATCTAAGGGCTATTAACAGTATTTTAACCACTCCCACGGTCCCCGTCCCAAACCCATATGTAGCATTAGCTAATTTGGATCCCACACATAGCTGGTTCACGTGTATTGATCTGGCCAATGCATTCTTCTGCCTACCATTAGCCATGGAATGCAGAGATATTTTTTCATTTACTTATCAGAATCACCAACTCCGCTATACCAGGTTACCTCAGGGCTTCGCCCTATCTCCTGGTATTTTCAACCAAACCCTTAAGACACTCCTCATCACTTGCCCTCTGCCAGCAGACGTTACCCTAGTACAATATGTAGACGATCTGTTGTTAGCAGCTCCCACCGCCACCTCATGTTTGGAAGCAACACGCTCAGTCCTACAACACTTAGCAGACACAGGATTTAAAGTCAGCAAAGCGAAATTACAGGTGGTGCGAAAACAGGTCTCATTCCTAGGACGCATGATATCGCAAAAGGGGGCAAGCATGTCACCCCAACACAAATCCGCCATACTGCACCATGACAAGCCAATTAAAGTTAAAGATATGCTTTCTTTTCTCGGTTTGACAGGATACAGTAGGAATTACATTGCCAATTATACTGGTCTGACCACTCCATTGCGCGCACTTGTTAAAGAGAAAGGCATGCGTAACTTAGGTGCCACCCTGGAGTGGACTCAGGCAGCAGAAGAAGCCTTTATTGCTATTAAACAAGCTCTTGCAACAGCAGCCGAACTAGCAATCCCTGACTACAACTCACCCTTTTATTTAGATGTCTCTGGAACAGAACACAGCGCTAATGGCATTCTGTTCCAGAGAAAAGGGGGAGTAAGGACAGTACTGATGTACATCAGCGTAATGCTAGATAATTTGGAAAAAAGACACCCACAATGCACTCAACATGCAGCAGGAGTGGCTAAGATAGTACAAAAAACTGCGCACATCGTCATGGGACATCAGCTACAAATACTAACAACTCACAGTGTAGTAGCATACGTCAACTCACAAACATTTACTCTCACACCACTGAGACAAAGACGACTGAGCAAGATACTGGAAGCCCCAAATATTTCATTCACACATGAAGGAATAAATATGGCAGACCAGATAAGCACAGGAGAACCACATAAATGCACAGATAGAATCTACAAAGAGGAGAAAGTGAGACCAGATCTACAAGCAGAACCTATACCAGGAGCAAGAAACCTGTACACAGATGGTTGTTGTTTTAGACACGACCAAGAAGGACTCAAGGCAGCATATGCAGTAGTAGAAGAGGTACAGGGAGATATGATCACCAGAAGAGCAGAGAAGCTAGAGGGACAGCAGTCAGCACAGAGAGCAGAAGTAGTAGCTGTAATTGAAGCCCTCAAACTAGGACAAGGACAAAATATCAACATTTTTACAGACTCCGCCTACGCAGCAGGAGCAGTTCATGTGGAACTAGGACAGTGGATGAGAATAGGATTTCTGACAGCCACTAACAAACCTATTAAGCATGAAGTAGAAATGAAAGAATTAGCTGACGCACTCTTACTCCCAACAAAGGTAGCAGTAATCAAGTGTAAAGGACATGACAACACCAATACTCCAGTAGCAAAGGGAAACGACGCAGCGGACAAAGCAGCCAAACAGGCAGCGGGCTATGAGGTAAAAACGGTAATGATGTGTTCAGACCCAGACATAGAGAAAGACTTGACATCTGACTTGACAAAGTTAAAAGAATTGCAGGCACAGGCCTCACCACAGGAAAAGACAGTGTGGAAGGCCAGAGGAGCCACAGAGGTAGAAAGGTTATGGAGGGGTCCGGATGGACGCCCCATCCTACCCCCAGGCTTAAGACCGAACACATTTTTGGAGGCGCATGGAGTGGGACATGTGGGGGTGGCTCAAATGATGAGGAATTTGGAGAATTGGTGGCATCCATACCTCAAAGACATGGTACAAAGTTTTGTGAAAACATGCATAATATGTACAAAACACAACTCCAGACCGACCATTAAGCCATCACCGGGCAGATTCCCCTTAGAGGTAAAAGTGGGAAAAGAGATCATTATCGATTATACAGATATGATAACTTGTGTAAGAGGGTATCGATATGTATTGATGTGTGTAGACGCCTACACAGGATGGCCGGAAGCCTGGCCCACCAAACGAGAAGATAGTAAGTCGGTGATCAAGTTTTTGATCAATCAATGCATTCCGAGACACGGATTTCCAGAAAGAATCCGGTCAGATAATGGTTCCCATTTTAAGAATCAAGACCTACAAAGTGTGGAGACAATGCTGGGACTGACACATAAGTTTGGCACTGTGTATCACCCCCAGTCACAGGGTAAAGTGGAAAGAATGAATCAGACAGTTAAAAACAAATTGGCAAAAATCTGTGCACAGACCAAAATGAATTGGCTAGACGCATTACCACTAGCTCTGATGTCCATAAGGGGTGCAATCAATCAAAGCACAGGATTCACTCCCCATGAACTCCAAACAGGGAGGGCGTTTCCAGGTCCACAGTCCAAACTGCCTGGGACAAAAGATGATGACCAACAACTAACCCATAAAGCTTATTTCCACGAATTACAGGGTCTCGTTTCAGCGTTCTCAAAACAGGTGGCAGAAAGGAGAAAAGGAGAAACTGATCCACCAACACCAGAAACGGGGTGGATCCTTCTGAGAGTTATCAAAAGAAAGTGGTCCGAACCAAGGTGGACAGGACCATTCCAGGTGGTCGAGAGAACGACTCACGCAGTAAGGTTAAAGGGTAAAGGAGACACCTGGTTTCACTGGAGCCAGTGCGCTGCCACGGATGAACCACAACGCTCCTTAACAGAAATACATGACTCCCTGAGGGAAAACTCGGAGCTGGATAGCTCGGACGAAAAGACCACTGACAAAGAGGCAGAATAATCCTCTAAGTGGCAAAGAGGGAATAGGGTAGTCTACCCCTGTTCCCCCAAAGAACAAGAACGCCTGGAGGGAGGAGGTGAAATGAGCGCTCCTCTCCTACAAGTAGTGTGCCAAGCTACCAACGAAAGAAAACAACAGATTCCGCGAAAATGACTAGTACTCAAATCAACATTTGTATTGCATGTTGGATTGTCGTTATGATTGTGTTTTGTTGGGCTTTGAGTAGATTGATTACCACAGGACATACCAAACTGTGAATGTAAAACCAGTAGTAACTAGTCCACTTTTATATATTGAATAAACTGTGCTAAATTGCTAAAGAGTTGAGGTGTACTGATTTTAAGGAAGTAGAAAGCTCCCTTAGGGGTAAACCCACCTAAGGTACACAGAAATAGTTCAGATCAGCACATCGAGAAGGTCTAGCTCGCTAAACTACAAACATTTTATACTTTTATATTTTTGCTATCTATATGACCAAACCAGAGACTCCAGACAATTTTAATAACACTCCTATTCGTGAAACAGTAAGAGGCCAAGCCCTCATTCTCTGGGCAGAAGAACACCTGGGCAGATAATGCCCCTGGTGGAAACATCATTGGAGCACCTTGGAGCTCAGACAGTTTGTTGATCTCTAAAGAGAGATCAAAAGGGGGATTGTGAAGGAATGTTATTTACTATAGAGTGATGTTATTTACTATAGAGTGATGTTATTTACTATAGAGTGATGCCACATAAGCTTGCTTCATGCTAAACACATTTTGTTATATTTATATAACCATTGGTATTAACATGTGTAAGAACAGGATGTACAACGTGATTAAAAAGGAAGATAGTGCATTACCAAAAGAGGTGAAAAATAGGAAACACTAGTGTGTGTGTGTGTGTGTGGTACGGTCATTACCTCATCGGGACTGATAAGACAGTGGTGCAACAATCAAGGCCAAACGCCTTACATGGTAAACAAGATATGTGGGTGGGGAATAGCGAAGATGTGTATAAGAAATATGAATGAACTGTTTTGGTCAGATCTCTCTGGTGTAAGGAGAAGTGCTGTTGTACTCTGTGATTGATGAGATCTCCGCACTCTGCAGACTGCGTAATAAACGGGTGATTTTCTGAACAAACTTTGGTCTTCTGAGTACTCTTTTCTGCATCAACGAACTTCGGGGAAGCAAGTCGAGGTACGCTTCAACAGTATACAATGTGATTGTAACTTGTGTTAAATATCATAAATATGTCCGTGCCATTAACGTATTGATGTTAATATGTTGTGTTTTCCAGTTGATAACCTGCTGACGGCACGATCACTGTTTAAGTGCTAAAAGAAAAGCATGTGTGGAGTTGCTAATTGAGAGAAATAAACACGTGAAAAAGACAGTGATTGAGTGTCGGAGCTGAGTGTGACACTGTTTCACCGGTCAAGCACACCCCGTGCAGTGGGATTTATTAGTTTAACACAGTTAGGTTAATAAAAAACGTACAGTAATCAACACTAAGCCAGCCCCGTGACGGAGAAGCAGAGGTCGGACAGTGTCGACAACGGCGAGCTACTGGAGGCTAGCGTGGAAACGAGACCCGGCGGAGCTTCCCGGCCGGTAGACGCAGTTTCGGACCCGGTCCAGGCCCCTCAGGAAAGGATACCGTGTGATCTGTGACTGTGCTTGAGTGACTTTCATTGTGACTATTTAGTGCGACGGCATAGGATAAGCTGA
This sequence comes from Scomber scombrus, assembly GCF_963691925.1. Classification (NCBI taxonomy): domain Eukaryota; kingdom Metazoa; phylum Chordata; class Actinopteri; order Scombriformes; family Scombridae; genus Scomber; species Scomber scombrus. The sequence continues at coordinate 26,987,596 of NC_084978.1, forward strand.
TTGCCGCAAATTCGCTATTAGCACTCTAGCTAGCCGCTAAGCTAACGGAAGTGAATCGCCGCCATCTTGGTCCAGGTACGGCGGCCGGAAGTACGTCATCAAAACAAACAGTGAAAGAGTGAGACATTAAAAGCATGGCAGACTGTGGAGAATTACAGAAAAAGCGTTCCTATGCACAAGGGACTTTTACTAGGAGGGCAAATGCCAATGAGTTTAACATGGACCTTTTAAACGAACATGACCTCAAGCTTGAACTGAGGGCGCTCAAGGGCAGCTATGAAGAGATCTGTAATAGCAGTTTTGATTACATTGCTGTTATGGAAGAAGAGGATGCAAGTGGATACGAAATGGATGTAGCTGAGATGAAGAAAAGGCTGTATCCATACAGTATCCAGGCTAGTATCAAGACACAGAGATGAAGGTAAAACAGACTTTGTGGTCCCGCTGTGGATCAGGTCAATTTGGCAGTCTGAAGACGGACCTCGAAGAAGTGTTTGGTCAGGCTGAAGCGCTCCTGTCGGGCCACTTGACCCATGAGCAGTATGATTTGGTGCACACAGCATTAGAGGGCAGAGTCGAAGCACTGGAGGGGTTTGTGCGAGACTGGGACCGCTACGTCCCGGACAAGGAGGTAGATGACATGCGGGTTTAACTCAAAGTTTAAACGCGAACTCAGGCTGTCTCATTGCCGTACTGCGGAGGTCTTCCGGGTTTTGGAGGACTGTTATGGGGACATGTTCGCAAATAGCGGACAACATCGTACTGGAGCTACAGAACTTACCAGCTGTATGCAACAACCAACCAAGGGAGGCTTTGCAGTTGATCCAAGCGGTGGAAAGGGCGCTGTTGGACCTTATAGATTTGGGTTGTGAGGACGCCATAAAAAATCAGTTGGTGATCCGGTCACTTGAAAGTAAGTTGCCGGACAGTATGAAGGAAAGGTGGTTTTGTACCGATGCGACACGGCCAGCAACGTCAACCCACGTAACCGGTTCGACAAACTATGGCAGTTCCTGAGAGATCAAAAGACGGTTCAGACTGGAGCAGTTACAGATCACCAGACGACCGAACTCTGCCAGAGCGGGTGAACCGGGCCCTGTGAGAAACCAAAGGAAAGATCGGGGGACCGAAGGCAGGAACGACGTACATTTACCAAGGCCACGGCAAGCGAGGAGAGAGAAGAATCATCACGAGATCCTTGTGGTATGTGTGGCGAAGATGGGCATACCGGACGTCTATACCGCTGTAAGACATTTAAAAAGGCCAACCCGGCCGAGCGGAGGGCTCAAGTAAAAAAGAAAAAAAGCCTGCCCCAAATGCCTGGATCTCCATGGGAGGGACAGTCCGTGCAATAAAAACTTTGTGTCGCAATGACAAATGTAAAAGAGGTGACACCCCTCCAGATCACCACTTCTTCCTGTGCCTCAAATCACCCGCCAAAAAGGACTCTGTTAGGGCGGAGACCAAGGGTGGAAAAGAGGAGAGAAGCCTTTGGTCTGACCGAAGAACAAGAGGCTTTGTTTGCAAGTCTAGGTCTGACTCCGGAGCAGCTGGAGGCTATTGGGAAGGCCTGCACAAATAAGGTGTCCTCAACAATATGTGATGGCAAAGATTTGGTGGATGAGAGTGGACTGAAAGAGCACCCGGTCCTCATGATGTTGGTGGAGGTCTCGACCAAGAGAGGAGACTGGGTTGGAGCCCTGATCGATCTAGCCTCCGATACGAACTATATCACTCACCAAGCAGCAGAGAGGCGTGGATTGGCAGGTGAGCCAATCACACTAGTCGTATATGGTGTAGGTGGTATGGAGGCGAGGGTTGAGACAAAGAGGTACTGTGTGAGCATAAAAGGAGCCACGAAAAAGGGGACATGGCGGCTCCATGAGATACCACTGTCTCATGAGCTGCGCGGGAGGGCGATCAAGCTCTTCAAAGAGTATGCAGCTGAGTACCATCACTTTCCCCAGGAGTATTACACCTTCCGGCTGGCTGGGTAAACCCTGGGGGATCACATTTTCCGATGGGATGGGAGCTGTGACTCTTATGGGGCGGTTCTCTACCTGCGCTGGGAGTCTTCAGGGGGTGTTGTGACCTGACTCATGGAGTCAAAGGCTAAATTGACCCCCCTCGACCAGAAGGGCGACGCTGTTAAAGCGGAGATCTGCGGAGCCGTCTTTGCTGCCCGGCTGAAGGGGTACATACTGAAGCACGGGCGGTTGGAAGTGGGTAGGTGGTACCACTTCGTCGACAGCCAGACTGTTGGGAGCCATCCAGCGGGAAAGTTATGGGTTCCAGATTTTATTCGCTAACCGTGTTGGTGAAATCCAGAAGGGCGGACCTGTGACAGATTGGTGGTGGGTCCCCGGTGAGTACAACGTGGCCGATCTAGTCACGAGAGGGTGATGGTGACTCCTTGTGGCAGAGAGGTCCCGAGTTCCTCACCAGAGCGGTGGAGGAGTGGCCCATGAAGTCTGCTGCAGAGGTGGCCTCAGGTACCAGGGAGGTTGGGAGTGTTAATATCCAATTAATTATTATATATTTGTTATATTTTATGTGCAATTGAGTTCAGACTCACTCAATTGCACATAAAATATAACAAATATATAATAATTAATTAATTTGTTATATTTTATGTGCAATTGAGTTCAGACTCACTCAATTGCACATAAAATATAACAAATATATAATAATTAATTGGATATTAACACTCCCAACCTCCCTGGTACCTGAGGCCACCTCTGCAGCAGACTTCATGGGCCACTCCTCCACCGCTCTGGTGAGGAACTCGGGACCTCTCTGCCACAAGGAGTCACCATCACCCTCTCGTGACTAGATCGGCCACGTTGTACTCACCGGGGACCCACCACCAATCTGTCACAGGTCCGCCCTTCTGGATTTCACCAACACGGTTAGCGAATAAAATCTGGAACCCATAACTTTCCCGCTGGATGGCTCCCAACAGTCTGGCAACAGTCTGTGTTTATTATTTAGATGATAAAAAAGAACTAATAAGTTTGCTCTTGTTGTTGTACAGTATTTGGAGAGAGAAAATAAATCGCACCTTGTGTTGTGTTGTTTTGTAATAATAATAATAATAATAATAATAATACGTTTAATTCATATAGTGCCTTTCACAAACCCAAGGACGCTTTACAATTTAAAAAAAAAAACAACTAAATAAATAAATCAAACAAAACAGATCAAAACAAGACTATGCAGAGGAGGATGAAGAGAAATGTTAATTGAAAAGAAACGTTTTTAACTGAGACTTGAATGTGGAAAAGGAAGGACAGTCGTGGAGGGATTGAAGGAGAGAATTCCAGAGCTTGGGGGCCATGGCGCTGAAGGACTGGCCTCCCAAGGTGGATAGTTTGGTGCGTGGGACGGTGAGGAGGTTGGAGGCAGAGGATCTGAGAGACCGAGAGGAGAATAGGGAGTCAGGAGTTCGTTGAGGTATATGGGAGCCAGGTTATGGAGGGCTTTGAAGGTGAGAAGTAGGATTTAGAATTTTATCCTGGACAAAACTGGTAACCAATGCAGCTGAGAGAGGATGGGGGTGATGTGGGCCGTGCGTGAAGAGTGAGTGAGGATTCTGGCTGCTGAGTTCTGGATGTGCTGTAGTCCACCAAAACCTTGTAAATGCTATTGTTCCAACAAATGGGATATAAGCATGAATGAGAAGCATTACCGCAGTTGCACTCGTTCATTCTGGTTTGTAAAAGCAAAGTAACTTTGATATCTCCATGTGAATATATGGAGATTTAATCCCCATATGATCACCATCAGATGGCGATATGACCTCCATAATGAGATGACTGGCTACACATGAGTGTATCCAGGGACAGTGGAGAAGTGGATTAGGCTGCAGGAGTGGTTTAGTAAGTTTCTATGGAGTTTTTTTTCCTGCAATAAATCTGGGTCACTGTTCAAATCCATTGTAACCATCTTCACTCCAAGCAGCTCTCCTCCTCCATGAGGAAGGAAGCCACATCCCTGTCAGAGCCAGTTTTGAAACCTCCATGTAAAGGCCCACAAACTGACAAAATAAAGTAAAAGATTACAAACTGTACATAAATATAGGCTACTGTTAGTGAAATCATTTAAATTGATTGTAAAAAACAAAACCAATGCTTCATAATTTTTCTTTCACCTTCTGAGGGTTAACTGCCTAACTTTTTTAGTGTTAGCTTGCCTATTAAAATGATTGTTAAAATAGTTTATACAGTGAAACTTCAGCAAAATACCTTATTGGATGATTAACTGATTATCTAAACGGATGTATTTTTATGAAGAAAGTTATCTACAGCTTGGTCACTAGGGGGAAAAAAAGTACTGTATTTGTGAAATGTTGGCCTCCCTGATTTTATATTTGACGATAAAGCAGGGTATGCATTAGGGCGTGGCTACGTTGTGATTGACAGGTTGATTGGTTCACAGGTTCAGGAGGGCGCCTCTTGCTCCTCCTGATGCCCATATAAGTAGAATCCATGTTTTTTTTTTACCCAGCATGCACCTGAAATTTTCAAGATGGCGCTGCTCAGTTCCGATACTATTCGCTTCCAAGCAGCAGTCCACAAACCAATGGGTGACGTCACGGATGTTACGTCCATTTTATATACAGTCTATGGTCTCAAATCACATACTTTAATACACTTTAATATATTATTGTTGTTTGCATCTTTTTGTCATGTGTTTGTTGTGTGTATGTGTTATTGTTGTGTGTAAGGAGAGCAGCAACATAAGAATTTCATTGCATTGTCCGAACCTCCGCCTTTTTACCATGCAATAAACTTCTTGAATCTTGAATACTTCCATGTAGTACACTGTGTACACTATGTACTTGCTTATGTAGTGTGCAAATTTGGACAGGTTAGTGTTGTCTCTAATCAAACATGGCTGTTGTGTACTTATCGGAAATGAAGATTAGCTAGTTAGCAAGTTAGCATAGCATTCACATTATCATTTGTGGTATCAAATCAATACAGGCTGCTAAATTAACCAATAAATAATAAACCAAGAAACCTACTGAGGGTGTATGACAATGCTATAGTGGTGCTTAGTGGAAATAAACACATGTATAATGTGGCAATGTTCAAAGTAGTTACAACGTACTCAACTGCCATTTCCTATTTGAAAAGTGGTCCCTCCCCTTCTGCTACATAGCCAAGATGCCAACTGTTGAGGGTGAGAAGTGTCGATAGTTCCACACGCAATTTTTTGACTGTTTTCAGTGCACCATCCAGGTACGCACTGCATTTTTTCATAATTCTCAAAATATTAAGTGTAAGTACAGAAGTACATTTTGTCAGTTTCGGGGGATCCATACATCACAGGGGATAATGACATTCAAAACATAGCTTTACAGAGATCCTTTAAAATAGGATTTAACAAATCTATTTTTCTGAGCACTCCTGCAATGACTCACAGTACTTTTTAATGAAAGTTTTATGCGCTTGCCTCACTGTTGGTGTCCAACTTTATTCGGCCTCATTTGCAAAAAAACAGTTGTTTAAAGCAATGACTATACAGTGCATCGAGGGGTGAAACATGCTGCTCTATGCCATAATCCAACCCATTGTGTAAATGATTCCTTTAGATGTAGGATTTCCATAATGTATCAATTTAACGACTATACTTAGATGTGTCCATGTGCACTTTCTATAGGCGGTATGATCTGCGCTCCATTTGCATTTTCCATTATTTCCCCTGTCTGCCTCTGTTAAAGTGTTACTTACTAGTCCACCATGTAAATTGCTTAACCACTCCAAATGAAAAGCCCAAAGCAGATCTGTGCAACTGTTGCTACACTGATAGTCATGTTTTTGCCTGCATTAAAATGTAGCCAGACATCGTTACTGACTGGGAAATGGAAAGCATGACAGTCTTTTTCAATAGATTTTAAGGTAAGACTTGATGTGGATGTCTGTGGACATCATCTCTTCATATTACAAGAGCCAGAGCAGAAATCCTAGCTAAATGGAAACGTCTCAGCCCTTGGCATAATCCGCTATTACTGCTTTTTTTTTTTTTTTTTGTATCTCTCCTAAATTTAGCTTCTCAAGTATCAAGTTTTTAACATCACAAAAGGATAGGAAAAATCCAAACATACTGGACTTCAGAAAATGAGGATGGGAGTCATCATGTATGAATCATAGGTCATTTGACTTCTTAACACCTAACTTGTTCGGTCCAATTCAAATGAACTCTGACACATTTTACCAACATATAATACATATTAGACTTCAAGGATACACAAAACAGGTTTTGGTAAGATATGGTGAACATAAACATACCTTTTGAACATAAACATACCTGTTTAAATAAAACTCTACAAGGTACTTTTAAAGGTTAAATTCCTCTATAACGCTGCATACCTGATCAAACATGCCGAAGTTAAAGTTTGGAATAAAGCACCCTGAGGTCATATTGAGTTTGACACTTCGAAAACTTGTCTGAGTTGCTTCATCAGGATGGTGTGGGTTGATCACATTAATGTTGCTAAACCCTTAAGTACAACATCATCTCCAAACTCTTCAAACCAAGAAAAAACAAAACCAATACAAAGGCTTGCAAGACAACTGTAAGATCATGTTGCAACCATTTGCTCATGGTGAACAGCTGATTACAAAAATATGTTTTAACAGCCTTTAAATCATGCTGCTGATCATGAACTCCCAATAAAGTGATCTCCTAATCTATATAAGTGATGTTATGTAAGATCATTTATTAACCATGTATGCATGCCAGCATGTGTTAAAATAATTTCAAGGTAAGGTGTGTTGTGCTTTTGCCCTCCTTAATGTATTTTGGCAGTTTCTCATTAAAAACTAAGTGAAACATAATGGCCACACAGTAAGTTTGTCCATGTAACACTACCTAATGTAATGTACCTGCTCATGACAGATAAGATCTAGTTATACAATCGCACCCTTTGTGATACCAGAGACCTTTGTGATACCAGAGAAGATACGAGCGAGTTGCAAAAATTCCCAGAAGTCATCAATAGCACAGGAGTAGGTTGTAGTTATCGGATTCGCTGTCAGGCAAAAGTGTATGCCTACAGCTTAGTGAAACTCAAACTGGGACTGAAAGGAAGAAGATTCACTACCATGGACGATATCCAGAAAGAATCAAGGGAGGTTCTAGACACAGTGACAAAAGATGACAACAGGGGGTGTTTCCAGGAATGGAAACACCAAGTGTATCGCTTCTCAAGGAGAGTACATAAAAGAGGTACAGAAAGGTACTACTCAAAGATTTATGACAGTTTTATGGGAATTGCCCAATATGTTTATTACTCTTGATTTGTTTATAGTAAATCAGTGATAACATGAAATTGTACCAGAGGCAAAAGGCGAAACTTTATGATTTGTATTCCCTTGTAATGTACTCCAGTGAACAACAGTCATTGTCTGAAAGTGACCTATGACAGCACAGTGATGTCTGATTGACATGTGAGAGTATTGTCCTTGCTCAGCATGTCAGTAAAATGATTTCAGGGCTGCTTTTGGAGAAAGACGTTTGCCTGTCTTGCAAACTCTGAGAAAAAAATCGTACTTCTGTCGTGCGGGTTTTGACAATTGCAAAGAAGCTTATTTTGCATTTTCCTGGGCCAATGTAGATATATAGTGTACTTACATGATTTTATTGCCAAATAAATTCTGGAACAGCGGGATAACATCCAACAGAGTCAGTGATTCAGCTCAGTGAGAGCATTGCTTTGAGCTCCTTTACAGCCATATTGACTTGGTCATAAACTGACCATAAATCCATAGGCATTTAATAATGAGCCTATGTCATCAGCTGACAGAAGCATATGTCTTTTTCTATGGCTCAGAGAAACCAACAGTCCTGTTAATGGTAAATACAATCACAAGTATCAGGACAGTGAGCTTAGCTCAGACAGTGATAAATTCAGCTTTAAATAGTGCATGTGAATCAAAAGACTGACTCAACATTCAATCTTCTGGTCAAAGCATTGTAAACCAATAGCACTACCAAGGCCCAGAAACTTACTGTCCTCTCATTGAACTTTACTGTGTCTATGAGGTTTAACAGACTGTTTCAATGTACACATCTTCCCAACACAAGATGCACTGATGAAAACTTTGCCCTGTTTCCTTTCTTTCTTTTTTTTTGTTTCAGCCCAAGTGTAACGTTCCATTTGTTTAAAAAAATGTGTTCTTATAAATGTGTAAAGGTTCACAGAGCTAATGCACTTATTATATTCCTTGCTCAGAACACAAGCATTTTAATGAAAGCGCTGAATTGTAAAAGGAAATTTAAACCCATAACCACTGAGAGGCAATTTCATAATACTGGGTCTTGGCATAGAGCACAGCCAGGCAACACAGTGTTGCTTGTTGATTGAAAAGTCCCATCAGCAATATGGAAAGTGTCATTGCATTTGCAGGGGAGCCAAAAAGAGAAAAATAGTCTCCTTGGTACCACATTCTACAACTTTTTCAGCCTGGTCACAGCCATTGCTATAAAGTAGGACAAAACGGCACTTAGTCTTCTTGAGAGAAAAGGAGTTAAAAGCCCTTGAAACATATTTTTCGATCAGCTCCCCACTATGAACCGCGGGGTCTGAAATGACCACAACTTTCTGTTAAAGTTAGAATATTTTGTTGATTTCACTTGAGAGATTCATGCACTTGTGTTTTCTATTTTTATTTTTTCAGTTTCCTTTCTCTTTGATACCATGATATTACATATATACCATGCACCAATCATCATTTAACAGTGGGGTTGTTTGCTTATGTTATTAGACACAAACCCATCAAACCACACTGATATGGTCACTAATTATTAACTGTGACTTTTTTAAACTTATAATAAATAATACTGGAATGTCCTTGTCAATAAATGAGTCCCCTGAAGGAGACGTGCCAAACCCTCAAACTACACACAAATACATGAAGGGCAGCAGGGTGGCCTACTGGATCAACACAGTCCTTTAAAACCATGCAAAATGAACACAAAGTCTAGACCTGAACTCTTGTTTTAACAAATTGTGCAAGGATGTGTACGGAGTTTGTGAAAAGGGTAGATATTGCTTGAGTTTTGTTAATTCAAGTACCTTTTTTTAAAGGTTTTGGTCAACGTTTTGGACCATGGTAACAAAAAAATATTCTTTCATATCGTCAATTGGCAGTAAAATAAAACTGACCTCTGACTGTGAGAATGAATGTACAGTAAATATGCATCCTCCACTACATCTCTGCATGCTTACTCTGTGCTGTTTCACTGTCAAACTGTTGTTGATACTAGTCATCTGTCATGTAAGGACTGCTTTGAACAGAAGGCTGAGTGAATGCGTAACAGGCCTCTGGTGACACGCTCGGATGTGTGAGTTTCTGAGAGGGATTTGTTAGGAAGCAAATCATGTATTTGACAGCTGACGTGATTCGAAATGCTTTGGGGAAAAAAATCTAATCCTTCAAGGAATCTGAATAATGAACAGTGTGTGTATGACAACCTGCAGAATGTGAAATTAATCCAAAGTGTTCATGATATCCTTCTCTTCCTTATTCAAGCCTACATTCAAAAGCTTGTCTCTATTACAGTCTGTATAACCCACCGTATAACTTCAATTAATTGGCTGGGACTTTATTTCTTTTGACAATAAAGTTCACCCAATGCTTAACAAAGACAGTATGGTATACTTGTATGGTATATCCACGACAAGCTGATAAAATTAAATTTGACTTTGTATTTTTCGAAGCTCAAACAATTTGCAGCAGCTGCCAAAGCATGATTTTTTTCCTTGAGATTATAATAATAGACATGCTTCTATTGGAGACTCTGCCTTTAATGGAAGTTTAATGGTACATCATTTCTTACCCCTATCATACTACAACACATAAAAACAACAGCTTGATGCTGGCAGGCTGATTGTCGAAATAAGCAGGTGTACGGTCGATAAAAGGTAAAATTAACGGAAAAAATGAGACTATTGTTGGAGTGAATGTGCAAAAGCTTGCTTTATCTGATAAACTAACAGAGTCCAATTTGAAGTCCATTGGTAAGCCACTGCTGGTAAGTGAACAACTAGTTCACTTCCTCTTAACTTCACTGCCATTTGTAAGCATAATCAGAATAATGGGAAGGCTTTCATAAGCCTAAAATATCATACAAATACAATTAAAACAGGAAAGTCAAAAATGAAGTTCCACGGTTTTCACTTTTTTTCAGCAGTACTCTCCTGAAAGCTTCATCTACATTTAGAATTCCGACATAAAAAGCCATGACTTGTCTTTTGAGTTACTGTGCAACAAAGGCAGTACCGTTTTGTGTATGAAAGGCTTCGTGATAATTTGGTGACTCTCTGGGGAATGGTTATTCAATCATACCAACATTGTCTTACAACTTTGACAATGAATAAAGCCTGAGCACTGGGTCCCAAAAACTATTACAAAGTTAAAACTATCAAGCTGCATGGTTTTTGCAGAGACACAAAAGAAACCTTTTGAAAATTCTAATTCAGGGAGAGGTAAATCAAAAAAATGCTTGTGGAGAAAATGATTGATGTTCTCACTTCCGATGTGGTGCCTTTTCAATTAAGGACTGTAGCTGCACTGGGTAACTTCCAGGAGTGAATGTGAAGTAGCGTTTTTTTTGGGTTGTTTTTATTTCTGAATTAAAGGGCATGTTGCCTAGAAAAACTTAATTCAAGTGAAGTAAAAGCCACCAAGTATTGAAACTGCTTGTTTTCACATAAAAGAGAAGTTGCTTATGGGGTAGATACGGTTGCTGGCTTCACATTGTCAAGGAATGTGCTCCTTAGCAACTAAAACCATTCTTACCAAAGGCCAATGTTGGGACAGAGCACATTTGAATTTACAATTCCAATCAGTCAATCTATCAATCAAATATATTTATCACATATAATCATACTGTATATGTAGTCATCATAAGTGATCATCAAATCATATAAAATAAAATCACAGTAAATGCCGGTTACTTCAAATTGTGGATTTAAAAGAGTTTCAACAGAATAGGAATAGTGATAAATACATGTGTATGATGGGGGGAGGGGCAGTCTTAGGCGGTGACCTCATTTAGGATCCTAGTGGTCTGAGGGTAGAAGCTCTGCCTGAGCCTCTCAGTGCTTGTCTGGTGTATCCAGAACCTTCTTCCCAATCGTAGCAAGGAGAAGACGCCATTATCCAGGTGGTTGTGATCCTTAATTATTCTCCTTGTCTTATTCTAGCAGGGATTGGTGTAAATATCCTTTGGGCAGGGTAGCACCGCCTATTGTATGTTCAGCTGAACAAACCACTCTTTGCAGGCCCTGCAGTCCTGTTCGGTGCTGTTTCGTACCAGGCAGTGATGTTCACTGTCAAGACATTTTCAATGGTGCAGGAATAGAAAATACTCAGTATTTGAGGGGATAGCAAGAATTTCCTCAAGCGTCTGAAGTGAAACAGTCTCTTCCTTGCATTTCTCACCACTCAGTCAGTATACAGTGCCAAGGTCAGGCTTTCTGTGATGTGGAAACCAGAAGATGAGGATGTCCACCGTCTTGACTTCAGAAAGATGGTTGCTCTTCCTGAACGTAGGTAGCACTTTTGGTGTGTAGCAGTGACCTAGAGTGTCTATTCCCTTTGTGGTGTAGCCAATATGTTGATGGAAGTCAGGCATAACCTTCTTAAGCTTAGCCTGATTGAAGTCTCTGGCAACAATGAGTGCAGCATCAGGATTACCGGCCTGTGAGTGTTATAAAATGTAACACACCTCAATGCCACATAGTGGGTTTGGTTTTATCTTTTTCTCTCTTTATATAAATGCATGTTTTTGCTTTCTGATTAAGAGAGACCAGTGAGATGTGGGTGTGGAGATCACCCTTCCTGCCCAGCTGCCAACTATTTGCAGTCAATTACTGAAATTATCTAATTGGTGTGTTGCTTGGTGTCCTTCTTTATAAAGGCAGCCCAGAACAACAGGCAAAAAAAACCAAAAACCTTCTCAACATGAAGCTGAGAGGAGCAGTGTGCTGTCATTGAGGGAGCTGGTCTAGATCAAGAGCACCATGTGCAAAGGAAAGTAAGCCCTTATTGTAGACAGTTTTAGCCTAGTGTTTTTAAGTAATTTGACTTTGAATGGAAAGATGGACAGAGGAATTAATTTGGGAATGAATACACAGGTAATGTGCAACAGACTAAGTATCTCTGGGACACCAACATTGTAGGAGGAAACCCAACTGTTTTGCAGCCAGCCAGCAGCTGGAGAGAACAGACACCAGGATAGAATTCCCAGAGGCTAGAGTGGAAGTGCTGCGCCTATAACCTAAGGTCTGTCTCGGTGGGTGGATTTTTTTTTTTTTAAGGAATACAGACCATGATTGGACAAAAATGCACTTTTGGCCTTTTTCTTTGATTAACCCACCTCTCTGTCTAGATCAAGCCCTATCCAGCATGCAGTGTCATTGGGGCTGAACTTCAATCTTCATTATCTCTCTCCAGATCAGGTGAGCAGGGGCCGCATTGCATTTTAACATTCCCAGTGTCACACCAATCTTTATTCACCACAAAGCATGTGCCTCCTCCTCTTTATTGACAGAATCCTCTGCTTTATCATATTGGTATATGGTATATGTCTCTGTGTTGTCATTGGAGCCACTGGTCTGAATCGTGTTAGCTTGGAGTTTACCACTGGTAATGCATTGAGCTGTGTTTTGATGGGTGGGTCCCAGTTTTGTTTAGATACACATTCCTCCAAATGGTTTTACATTGTTCCACTGATCAACCATTAGTGGCTGTGATGTGCTAATAAAATTAACAATGCATGAACAAGGTAAGCTTATTTTATTTTTTATCAGTTTTGAAAATGTGTTTGAAGATGTTAATATGGGCAGAAATACCGAATCTAAAATAACTTTGTTTAGAGCAGGCCTATGCAAGTTTTTGTTTTGTTTTTGTGATTCTACAGTTGACTACTATCTCATACAATGTGTCCCCACTAAAAAAAATGTAATATTTCCTCAGGCTGTGCTGTCCACAGCCCTGGCCTGTCACAACTCAGACAACAGAGAGCAACAGCAGAACACAGTGGCACAATCTGGAAATGTTGGACTTGAACACTGGTTTTGCCCTGGGCAAATATTTTATCATCCTGGGTAGACATCTATGGAATCACATCAGTGCCATTTCTACATGTTTAATACAGAAACAGTGATGATGGTGTGTGTTATTGGTAAACTCTTTTAATTATTAAATGAGTAATAAACATATTCAACATTAATTACGGGTGGCTACAAGAACATACAAATCAAAACACACTGCCATCCATTGTGTGTAAAAGGGAGATGGAGAGAGATTTGGTAAATGAATGTGATGGTTAAATATTTCCTTACACTTTGTTGAGAGTGACATCACATGAAAACACACTCACACCCAACTGAACATACTTGGTCTGTTGTCACTTTTTCTTGACAGTTAAACCTCGAGAGACCAGGTGTGTATACAACATATATTAAACACTGTGTGTGTGTGTGTGTGTGTGTGTGTGTGTGTGTGTGTGTGTGTGTGTGTGTGTGTGTGTGTGTGTGTGTGTGTGTGTGTGTGTGTGTGTTTGTGTGTGTGAGAGAGTGAGTGAGTGAGAGAGACCATCAATCATTCACAAAGGCTTATACACAGACACACATATACACAAAGTGTGTGACGGTGTCCTTGGATGAAAACTGGGGCTGGTGGCCAATTGCCTCAGCCCACAGAGTCAGGAGATTAGCCTAGTTTCCTCTAAAACAAAAGAACGAGGGAGAGACCAGGGAGAAATTGAAGCATGAAAGAAAAGATGGATGGCTGAAAAGAGCTGAGGAATGGAACTTTTGAAGGGGTAGATTTTTAAGATTCCTTGCTTTCCCTGCTTCATTTACCAAATTCTCATTTTGAATGCTCATTATGTTGGCTAACATTGTTATTTTATGACCTCAACGTACTCAGATTAGCCTAGTTTTCTCTTTGGAAGCAAACGATGGAGGGAGGAGGGAAGGTGTTAAACCAATTACTCTTTTTATACTGAAAATTTAGGGACAAATACATTTCAGTATTTCCTCAATTTTAACATGTCCTCAAAGTGTAGACTATGACAACAGTGAAATTTTGATATTGTGTTTAAACTTCATTCATGAATCTAAAGTTCATCAACTCTGAATTGCTGTTTTTTGTTGAAACCTGTAAGGTAACTTAATCACTATGTTTATTCTGTAAATGAAGAAAGGCTGTCTAAATCCTGTTAAACCATCCACACATCCGGAGATCTAAAAAAAAGTATGAAACTATACAACAAATTATAGGTAACCGTGAAAGGATAATACTATAGGATCAGACTCTGTATGGGAAGGACATCCTGCTCAGAGATTTTGTACTTTGGATTACTTTTGGTAATCCATCCATGATATGAGATACTTAAATTGACCATGAAGAACTTTAGAAAAGGCTTTATTCCTTACAAAAATAAGTCTACTAATGTTTGGAAATTGGACACTTAAAATCATTGAAGTACTGAAACAGTTGTTATAACTGAAATGGCATTTGAGAGACAACTATAAATACTGAAAGAAGTTGAAATGGTATTTGAAAGGAAAGTGCTGAATGAAGTCTAAATTGAAGGGTCGGTTTAAGTGAAAATGCTCAAAGGATATTCAGTTGATGTTGATACTGAAGCACCAAAAGGAGGTTTAGGTGATAAATTGAGCTGTATCAGGAAGTCTTGAACTACAGTATATTAAATGAGAGATGGCAATGAATGTCTCAGCTAATTTGTGAGCACTGAAGGCACTTCAAATTTTATAATAATATGTGTTTGATGTTAGAGACAGAATGATTTTTGGTGATTAGATTCACACAGTGCGAAACATCTTCATAGGGCATAGGCTCTTATGAAACTAGGAGATAGAATAGGATCCCTCTGGAGTCTAGACAACGGTAGAGCAGCCTCAGCGAGTGGTTGATGGAAACCTTTGGACCAGTCTTTCTGGATATCATGGAGGTCATGGCAGTGATGGGGATGAGGTGGGTTATGCAATTTAGGTCTGAAAGACATAACAGCAGAACTGCCACAATATGTAAAGAACGGCATGTAGAGACTGACTTGGGGAACACGGGCAGAAATGTAATTGGTGTGAATTCATGTATGAATGACAGGATTCTTGACACTGTGAGAAAGCAAAAGTCACAGCAAGAAATAGAATAGAAGGAAATACCAGACATTCACCTGTAGTGAACAAAGGTAGAATGTGAGGGAAGAGATCCTCCTCCTTGAACTTTCACTGAAGCTTCATTTGAAATAAACTGTGTTTGAACAATGGAATTTGTGGCATTTAGAGAAGCTGACAATGTTTTTTTGTTGTTGTTCAAAGTTTAAGACCTGCAACCTGAAAAGATGTGTAGTGTAAGTAGTTCTTACAGGTGTGTTGGGTTCTTGAGTTCTCTTTCACTTTCTCAAAGTAACCTTAGAAGGTAAAGGTTGCTGTACATAAAGTTAAAAAGAGCTAACTAGATAGAATTTTTAAAATCTCTGAACCAAATTTGACCACTGAAAATGGTACAAAAAGAGACAACTACAAAAACAATTGCAACAATTAACAATTTTTCATATCAACAATTTTGATATGAAAAAAATACCTAATTCTTGCAGTTCCTGGAATGGGAAGATAGGTAATACATTTTTTTAAATATTACAATGGAAAGTTGTTTAATGATTATATGCAAGGCGCCTTATGTTCAATACATAAACTCAACAGAGCAACATAGGGACATAGATCTGGAGCCACAGGACGCGATGCAGCCCTTGTCTCTACCTTATTAAGTTCATGTGGTTTTAGATAATTGCTTTTTTTTTTTTTTTCATCAAGTGGTATGTGTTCTAATTTCCCTGTGCAAAGAAGCTGGAAGGGAGGTTTTATGGTCAAGTAAATTATAAAGGAAAAAATAAAATACAATCACCTGCAGATTCCCATGTAATTTACACATGGTGGGAGAATGCGTCTGGATTTGACTTCTAGATGTACTTGGGTTTTTCATGGATGGTATGTTGTGGTTTAGTCTCCTTGTAGTACTGCTAACAGGTATGACAGGGTGGCAGTTTATGGTATTGATATGAAAGATGAATAATCACAGTTTAGGTGGCAAATTACTAACTTTCAGTTTTATAGTATGATAGCACTTCTTCAGGGTGGGACCACAAGGAGTACTGAAGTGTGCTATTGCTGCATAAACTGCATTTGGCTCATGATATTCAATACAATGCGGGCACAATGAGATTGAATCAACATTTACATCCAGCCATATACAACTTAACCTAGCTTCAGCCCCAACAACAAGAAAATACACGGTAAGTTGTTTTTAGCAGACTTAGCATTGCTGAGCCCTTTCTGCAGCTGTTTCACCACATCTGGCCACATGTGGACCTCCGCTATGCCAAGCTCCAGAAGAGGAACATAGATTCAGTCAGTGGCTGCATCCAGCAGCCTATATATCTATATATCCTATATATCTCCTATACAAAAATGAGCAATAGTCAAGACCAAAGAGATTTTGTGCAGAAATATACATAGTTCAGTCTCACAGTAATCACTGTGTGAGTTCTCTAAAGTGTCTAGTTTCTAGAATCACAAATAAAAGAAAAATATGAAATGCAAGTTCTCAAATGAGTCTCCCCAAGTAAGTTACCGTCTCATCTCCTTCCTCAAGTCCTTCCGAGTCTTTCCCACAGTTCTTTGCAGTTTTGTTACACATGTAGACATTCTTTGAAAGTGTGATAGAGAATCCAGCTCTTATTTTCAGATCGTTGATGTTGGGTGAAAAGTTGTGCTTTGAAAGAACTACAGACTCAGTAATTAATACATTTTAGCACCGATACTGTGAATTTTTCCAAACATTAACTAGACGAGCTATATGTGACGCAAATTGAACCAGACTGAAGTTTGTTAGTTAACGTTAACGTTAGCATGGCACATTCATTCACCAACCTCACCAAACACAGTTATTACTGTATCAGCATTTGATGACTAAGAGGAGGCCACTATCTGAATACAGTGTAGTTCAACCACCCAACAATGGCAACACCCGTGGCCCATCATCCACTGGGGGCAAGGCAGTCCACCCACTTCCTTAGTGGGGCAACACCACTGACCCACCATTCAACTAGGGCAATGCAGCCGACCCACCACCCTACAGTGGCAACACAGCCACTGGACAGCAGACAGCAATTGCATGGAAACCATGGATGTAGGGAAGATGTTGAAAGAACCCCACTCTACATGAGAAGGGTGGATGAGCCCATTTTGTAATGTAATGTTACATGTCAAACTTACTGTTTGTACATGAAAACATCTGTTTGAATTACAAGTTAATCACTGTGTTTACCTGTGGGTTAGTTATTGGGCCTGGACACATAGTAATGAATGTACTGTTTGTGCTTTTTCCCCCTCTCAGACCCAGGACAGGTCAGAGAACTTCAGAGCCTTCTCAACCCCAGTGGAGAGAGACATTGTGATCTGGACAAAAGCCCATCAGCACCATCAGGCCAGCAGGAGCTATTTCGTGACAGCAGCTTGTTCCTCTCATCATACCGCCTTGTTGCCATGCATCAGGCATCAAAAGAAGATTGCCTGCACCTGTTTCATTTTCTTTTTGATTATTTTTTCTCTGTTGAAGATTTTGTGAATTCATCTTTGGACACCATGAGAAGTTCCCCGAGGGAAAGAGAGTCCTTGACCAGTAGAGGGTCGATGGAATTCTAAGTTTTCTCAAATGTAGCTTCATTTCTTAAAAAGGTAGGGTAGAGCACTTTTGAAAACTACAAGACTAAAAATATCACTCTGTTTTTTTTACATAAAACCAACTAAAAACAACTATACACAACAGAAGTACCCCAGTCCTTTTGTTTCGGTACTGATTAATCCATTTTTTCAGTGTTTAGTCACTTCAAGAGAACGTAAAAAGTACCCTTTTAGCTCAACAGTGCCATTGTGGCAAAACATCTAGATACCCCACTAGAGCTGCCAGTGATCATTGGATGTACATTGATGAGATCTCTTATAGGGATCATACTCTCAGATTTCATCATCCAAGTCTCAGATTCATCTCACGTTCTTCAAGGGTAAACAATGATGAGATCTCCTCTATATATTCTACTTCTCAAGTACTGCTACAATTATCTCAATTTAACTTCATTTGTCTTAGAGAAGTCTACTAATTCATCTTTTTCATCCCTTTACTGTTCCTAAGGGAGCCTTAGGAGAAGTAACTCAGACGAAAATGATCACAGAATGATTTAAAAAATGAGAACCTCCAGTTAGTCACAAGAGATTAGAATGAACAACAGATGAGCAACAGACTTTTTCCCCAGGGGAAACTATTAATGTTTCTGCTAATATTAAATGTATCTATTTTCCCAGATTTGAATTCGGAATCATGTCAAACACATAATGGACCACTGTCCATTCTTTTCTTTTTTTGCCACATAGGTTAAAGCTCACCAGTGACTCAGCTATAGGTTGCACCATTGGAGTTTGTGTGTTTGGCTACTTTTCCTCATGTGATTTTGTTTTGCGTGCTTGTCATACTCCACCAGGCCCTTCTATTTGAGATGGTGAAATGATTTTGTTTTGTTCCCCTGTCTTCGTTACGGTCTTACTCTGCTTACATTTAACCATTTTTGGTTATAATAACCAGTAGCAAAGATATATATTTTGGAAATAACTCTTCCCCAGCAGCAATATTACTTATGCTCCCAGTCATGCCAACCAAAAAACTAAATTAATCAATTAGTTGCAAACCATTTTGCAACCATCAACGTATCACTTCCTGACAGTTTATGAAGAAAATAACAGACAAATGAATCGTTAATGAAAAACATTGCTAATCACACAAACTAATAGAAATTCCAGTACTTCAACTCAGGGATGCCGATACAGACTACCAATCCAATGCCAGTGTTTGATGTGGCACTGAAAACTGAGTCCATGGCTGGTCCAACCACAAACACAGCTTGAGAGAGAAGTTCAAAGCCTGCCTACTTTCTCACCTCTGCACACCTAACCAGTCACTGCGTAGGGGGGTCATCGTCAGGTTGTACGTTTCAAAAAGTTTATAAAAATTGGAATATTCGACAAGCACTGCCTGAAGCATAACAAAGACCTTGTATGACAAAATGTGATTCATGGGAGTAGCAAGTTGGCAAAGGATATTTGGTTTACCTTGTACACTAAAACGATAAGAGCTGAGCTGTTTATTTCATGCTTTATGTTTAATAATAGAAAAGACCAAGGTCGTAAATAAAAAAAAATCTTTTTTTCCCACATCACTGAATATACTAGGACTCAAATTGTGCTGAAAAATAAGAAAAACACAAAAATACCTGCCTTGTAAAAATGTTATTGTGAAGAGGATATTAGTGCTTCGACACACAGCATTTATGTCTATTTAATAGGATGAGAAGCGGTCAGTGCCTGCAGCTCATTCTGCCCGAGCTAGCTTACAAAAGCATTCACAGGTGGTTGGCAGGGCAAAGAATATAAAAAGAAATTAATTTCAAGTCATAGCCAAATTCAGGTCTACCTAGACATTTTCTGTCAAGGTCCTTAACTAGGAAACAGCTAAGAGTTGAATAGCTGCTCATACAAAGGCTTGAGCTAGGAATGAAAAGTCTTAGTTAATTAAATTGGGGGCGGCTGTAGCTTACTGAAAGCAGTTTAGAAAAGCTTTTAAAATGTTTTAGAAAATCAAATATGAATGCATTGTGCTGGTCAGGGCAGTAGCTACTACTGAGGACACCACAGGTGATGTCCTTTGCTTAGTAAGATTTCACATATGTATGGGATGTTTAGATCCATTTATCATGCGGTTTTCCCATAGGACGTTGCATTGTGATGAGAGGCTCTCAAGGAAGATGTAAGATGAAAACATGTCTACATATAATATTCATTTTGTGTGATCAATGTGTTTTGATGACTGGAAGATTATTTAATGTGTGAGAACAGATGAACTTTAAGGATCTCACCATGAATAGAATAAGGTGGAACAGAAGGTCTGAATGTATGAAAGTCCTCTCAAATGGTTTATGTATGTTCACTAGAGCATGGTGTCCACCCTATAAGACATGTCTTGATATGATACAAGGAGAAACATTTTTCTCCCGATGGTGTCCAATAAACTGCACCATGAAGCATCTATCGGTCATCCTGTGTTAGTTTTCAACTTTTCCTATGTGGCTCCAGAGATCCCTCCTATCACTAACCTTTGGCAGTTTTGATGGCTTAAGGCTGAGTTACATTTACAACTACGCAGAAAATGCCCATTTAACTAAAATCATATTTAGTAATTTCTTTTGGCAAGTTTTTTTTTTTATATTATAAAAAGAAAGAAAAAAGGTCTTTGGAGAAAAAGTAGAAATGCTGTCTTTATTCTCAGTGGCTGAAGGTCCACACAAGAGACAAAGTAAACAAACTTGTGCTGTGGTTTACAAGCCATGGACAGTATGGTTTTAGCAGTAGTACTAAAGAGTAAGAACCACATCAACATTTAAACAGACCTAAGTGACATTAGCAGTTATGTTTACATGTTGTTTAATGTATTGCAGCTGAGCAGCTAATTAGCCGTCTAGCCTACTAACTGATTAGCGGTGCACTTAAATGTTTGTTTGGTTGCTTGGTCAACAAGCTAAGATGCATTAGAAGAAGTGTGTTCATGTTTGAAAGTTAGATAAGAAAGAGTTTAGCAAGAAAACTAATGTGGGTTGTTGTTTGGTACCTGTGGCTCTTGTATTGTATAACAGGATGCTATCAGGCTCAGTGTGATCATCTGCTATATATATATATATATATATATATATATATATATATGCTAAAACATATGCAGCTGCTTTATGCAAATATGGTTTAAAATGAGGCGATTAGATTGGCTGTATGCCGACATCTACATGAGCGTAGAACTAACAGGTTGTGTGTTTTTGAGAGCAGAGCAGATAAGTATGCTGTAGCAGAATTAAAACAAATACAATTGTTGGTTTCCTTTTATATCTTCCTTCCTACATGATTCCAGAGTCCTGACAAGAAGTTTAGCAAAAAAGGGGAAATCTCCATCCACACAAGTACAAGAAGAAAAGTAATATCCTTAATGAGATAGCTAGACTGAATAAGTGCTGCATGATGTCGTAGTGATGTACAGTTGAAAAAAAGACTTAATATACAAGAATACTATATATTATTACTTTAAAGAATGATGTTGTATGAAGACAAATTGATTTCTACACTAGTTTGGTACTGCAGTGGAACATTTTATCATTTAACTGAGGTGAAATACAGCCGCTCCCTGTAGCTCATTGTGTTTGTCTTAGTCGCTTTACGAGCGCATTCGTTAGGGGGGGGTAAATTGATTTTTGCAGGGAATGATTTTTCTGTAGGTAATTATGGAAATGGAGGCGTTTCCTGCACATCTGCTCAACCAGTCTGTCCTCTTTGGGTCCTGACAAATTACTTCACAAGAAATGCTGAAATAACTGCAGGGAAATGCACATGCATACAGAAATATGAATGCACTGTACATACTGTATGTAGAGCTTCAACCACACAAATAACACTTCTAAGAGTTGTATTATTGTACAGCTGATATATACTGTTACAAAGTACAGCGACCCATACACATATACACCCACACACATGAATGCAACATCCCCACTCTCACGCTTACATATACTGTCTTCAGGTAAAGGACCTTCATGATAGTAGGCACATACAAACCAGGACCAAAACTGACCAAAAGTCATTATATTCAT
Organism: Scomber scombrus; assembly: GCF_963691925.1. NCBI lineage: Eukaryota > Metazoa > Chordata > Actinopteri > Scombriformes > Scombridae > Scomber > Scomber scombrus. The sequence goes on from NC_084978.1 coordinate 27,009,379, forward strand.
CTAGAACTAAATCCATATCGTTAATAGTTGTATTATTATTTTGTCAGAAAATGATTTGGGCATCCTGTTTGTATAGCGACATTCAATACTTTTAATTAGGTTATTGCTTTAACTTCCTTGTAGGTACAGCTCTGAAATTCCTTATCCATTTGTCTTAAACGTTTGCTCTTTGAAAAGTTTGAATTAAGCCTCTTACTACTGAATTGTATTATTAATATTACCCCATCCATTTTTACACTGGTGTTACATTCTTCTTCGGTGCAACAGGAATGTTACACTGATGCAAAAATTATTATCATTTTTCATGTCTGCTAAGTTGTCAGTCCCAGTTTTACAGATTCTGCAGTCAGTGTTGGTTGCTGTTCATTATCTCCAGATGGAAATAACTGACATCTATCAGAGCTTGTCGTGATTTGTATTTAATGACAGTTACACTCTATGCTCTTTGAGAGGTGACCTGAGTTCTGGTTCAAGAGACAGTTTCATTACCTCGGTTGCTGTTCTCGCAAGACTTGTCATCATTTATACTTGTTAATACTTGTTTATCAGTGATCTCCTTGGTGACAAGCACTTCAGCCTCCTCAGGTGGTCTGTTCAGTTTTATGAACACTTTAAAGCTTGTTGTCCTTTTGGATTGGATTTTGTTTTGTTTTCTTCAGGAAACGTTCCTATCTGGCAATGTCAGCATTTTTCTTTGTCGGTTTCATTACCTAAGTTGCTGTTCTCCCAGAGGTTGTCATCACTAATACTCATCCAGTTCTTGGTGTGCTGCTATTCCTGAAGTCACTGATATATGTCCAATTCCTCAATTCATCTGATGACCGGCACTTTGGCCTCCTCCGGGGACCCGTTCTGTTTTATGAACGTGTTGCAATTTGTTGTGAACGTTGGATTTCTTTCTGATTTCTTCCAGCAATGCCTGCATTTTTCATTGTTAGGTGCTCATTCATATCAATGTTGGTTTCCTTCAGCTTTCTCCCTTGTCTGAGCAGTGAATTTCTATGTATTCTGTTCTTAGAGCACATTATTATAACAGCAGGTTTCTTACTTTTTGTTTTGCAGTTGCTGTCCACGGATATTCAGTTGTTGTGGGAGAAAGCAAATGTGTCACTCCAGGGAGCTGAACTCAGGCACGGTGGGCTTCCCACTGTCCATCACTGTCACAGCCTGGGCATATGACTGGGGCATGGTGTCCAACCCACTGACAATAATATCATTCATGTGGATGTAGTGCCCCAGGTTTGCCACTCGGCACTCCAAGAGGACTCCTCCTTGGCATTTTGTCTTTTCAGTTCCTCTATTTCACCCATCAAATCCATAATCATTATCTGCTTCTTAGAGACAGATGTAATCTCTTCTGACAGACTGTCAAGTAATTTCTTTGTCTCCTCAACTTCCTCTTCCATAACTGCATTATTCTTCTTTGGTGACATTTTGTTTGTTTGAGTCATTTCACGTAAAAGACTAAGCTAAACCAACTAACTGGTCGGCTCACTGGCATTGTTCTTTCAAATCTGTGTTCCATATTTGGCATTGCGGTCAAGGTGACAAATATATTTCTGGTGTAGATATTCCGAGGACCAAAGTACAAAATCAGCCATATTCAGCGTTAAAAAATCGAGGATGAGAGGTACGAAAAACACAGATACACAGCAACCAGACTTGGATCCTGTTCGATTGACAGATATTACCTGTCAATAAAACAGTGAAGTTTATCAGTGCAGTTTACTCTTCAGAGATCTGTGTGGCCCTCTACTCTCTTATACACACACATACACAAGTGCTTATGCAAACAGAAAAAATAATGAGTGACTACTAATAATCTGAAGCCCAGTGGCTCGAATTTTTTAAGATATAATGAGTTTTAGACTGAAGAACTGAAGAGCTTTTAATCACATACACACACACACTTTCTGTGCAGCATTTCTTGGAGCAGAGACCATGATATTACTGACAATGCAGCAAATTCATATGACTAATGTCACCCTTGTCAACATAATCTGCATGATAACCATAGACTGTATATAAAATGGACGTAACATCCGTGACGTCACCCATTGGTTTGTGGACTGCTGCTTGGAAGCGAATAGTTTCAGATCTGGGCAGCGCCATCTTGAAAATTTCCGGTGCATGTCGGGTAAAATAAAACAACACGGATTCTACTTATATGGGCATCAGGAGGAGCAAGAGGCGCCCTCCTGAACCTGTGAACCAATCAACCTGTCAATCACGACGTAGCCACGCCCTAATGCATACCCTGCTTTATCGTCAAATATAAAATCAGGGAGGCCAAAATATCACAAATGAACATCATACTGCATTGAAGAAGGCTTTAAACTAGCGATTGAGACCATAAACACATTTTGAAAACGTTTACTGAGGTTAGAAATCAAGTGAGAAGTTGGTGAATTCTCCATTGACTTGTATAGAGACGGAAGTCCTTTTGACACTAAAACGGTCGCCCCCTGGTGGCCTTTTGATAGAATGCAGTTTTAAGTTACTTCCACGTTCGCATCATTTCAGAGGACCAGAACTCCCCGCCTGATGATAACACAGAGAATATACTACAAGGCTACAACTAAATGTTGTTATAATTACTTATCACGTTTTATCATATATTCTATAAAATGCCAGATAACTAAAACATTCTATTCCAAAATCTGAGGGCCAAAGGGTCAGTTTTAAAATGTCAAACAAAGATAAAATATTCCTTTATTAGTCCCACAATGGGGACAGGCTGCCATGACCCAGATTCGAACCAGGGTTGCTGCGGCCACAACGCAGAGTACTAACCACTATCACGGCTAGCTACTCAGCTGGACAGATGTATATTCTATATGAGGGGAGGAACGCACCACTATTTTGGAATTTAGATGAGTCAGCCAGTAGCATATTAAACATCTAATAAAAAAATCCCCTGCAAATGTCAGCATATGTCAGTTAAGATGCTGAATGATGTGACCCTTATCCTTCAATACTGTTGCTAACAAAACAATTTGTCTGCCCTTCACTTGCAGTTTACAGTTTGTTTACAAGGTTACAATTTAAAGGAGCATTTGTAGTGTTTTCCCAACTACATTGTTATTAGTCTATTCATTTTTAAAATAATAAGATTAATGATTAAAATAAAAATAAAAAGTTTGACATTGGGATCGAAGCACAATTTCAGAAACATTGTAATGCAATTTGCTGGTTTTGTATTGTGTGGTTTGTCTGAGTTTAAAAGCTACAATTGTCTGGGTTAAAATTAGCAAACTATAACTGTAATAAACATAAAAAATATTAACGGCCCCCTCTAGTCATGTTATAAGATGTATAAAAAAATCCTCTGCTTGGAAATGTACATTTTTGTCAATTATAGTTTTTTCAACAAAAAAAAGGTCAATTACCTTGATAAAAATCCTTAAAATGTCATTTCTTGAGTGCTTTGGTAGCCGAGTGGTTACTGTGCATGCTACATAATCGCAGCCTCCCTGGTTCGACTCCGGCAAGGGACCTTTGCTGAGAGTCATTCTCATCCATCTCTCCCTGTTTCCCTTTCGGCCTCTATGCCAGCTACCTTCAAACAAAGGACAGAAATGCCCAAAACATGATATGTATAACAAAAGGCATCTCCCTCTTCTTCATTGATGAAATTCAGAAGCTGTGAATACGCAAAAAATGTCTCCTACATCACTGAAGGCCAAAACATACCACTGTCAAACGGTGCATGTCAAAACAGCTGCCCCTATTATTTTCTACCCCAACCCCACAACCTGCTGTCTGTTGTTCTTTTGTAATGTTATAACAATGGAGCAAGGGATAGTGGTTAACCATCACTGTCGCTCTTCAGGTAAGAAATCAAGTTTAATTAGAGGGTGTCCATCATGTGTTTGATAATTCACATTAACAGTGGCAGACTGTAAGGCAAGGTGGATGTCACTGACAGACTCTTATGTGAAGTGGCATAGAAGAAGGCTTCCTGGGACAACTGGAAGTATGCCTTACTCATGTATTTTTCTGTTGCCACATATGCCAAACAGAAAGTGAGAAAACCCATTTCCAGTCTTGATTTCATTACTACTATAAAGCCACTGAAATCTTTATTTTACTTTGATTTTTTTGAATACTTTACAGTTACAATTTTACTTCTAGCACCGCAGGCAATTTGAAGGCCTCCGATCCAGGGCAGGACCCAGAGGAACAGGAGACACAGGAGCAACGGGAGTTTGCAGCTCTGCCCCCCTCCCCACAGTGAGTGAATTACACCACAGTAAGCCCGGGTATCCAGCAGTAGATACAGAAGCAAAAGCCCCGAGCTGTGAATGAAAAGTTGATGGAATATATAACAAGTCCACCAAAGGCAGTAGCGCCCCAAAATTGAATCTGGGCTGCTATTGTTTAGTTTGGTCCCTCAGATGGAGAGACTCAATCCTAGGAATAAAACAAAAGACCCATGACAAATCCTGTCACACCCCGGCCATATGAAGGATCCAGGTCTGTCATGCCCTCCCTAGCTTTCATTGGTGGTTTTAGTTGTGTCAAGGGTTCTCTCTCAATGTGTTTTATGAGGATTTAAATAAATAAAATAACAATGATAATGATAATGATATAAAAGTTTGTTATAAGTTTGTTATTTGAAATAAATAAGGTTTACATTTTCAAAGTAGCACAATTTATACTATTTTATCTTTGTTCCAGAGAATGTTTTATTGAGGGACAACTGGGTACACTTTTTCATCTATTTTTTTTTTTTTAAGCTTAAAGATTTTGTTTTGCTTCAGTGGGACTTCTGGAATTTGTGTCTATCTTTACGATGTCGAATCCACTCATGGAGAGAAATAGGTCCATCTCAGTTTCACTTTTTTTCTGAAGTGTTTGCAGTGCCTCTCAGTGTCTGCCTGGAGCTTCTGAACCAGATTATAGTATAAACCCTTTTCTTGTCGCCATTCATTGATGGGGTGCATCCAAACTCATTTGCAGCCTACAGCGCAGCAGAATCCTGTCTGTCCATTACTAATTAGTTCTGTTAAAACAAAAATACCTGATTAAAATGTAAAACGGTTTCTGTTAAATTAAAAACGCCTGAATTCATGTAAATATGTGGCTATGTTAAGACTATATGTTGTCAGAAAATAAGTTGTATAACAATATGCTAGCCTACCACCTATGTTGGTGGATCTACTGTCAAAACATAATCTCACTAATCAGATTATTAATGTTTCAAGATATTAATTGGAAAGAACGCTGGCGTTTTGTCTCATTGTTTGGTCTTCCTTTTGGTATGAGTCACATGGTGCTTGAAAAGTCTATTTTCTATGTATGTGCACTGGAGGCTACTTGTTTCCATATCACACCTTTATAAATGGCACGATTACCTCCAAACTCTGTGATTCTGAGGTTTTTGGAGATCACAAAAAAACGTTCCACTTTCTGCAGATGAATGTAAACACAGCTTTCTAGTGTCAAATGCTGAACATACATCATTCTACACAGTGAAGCTCAAACATCCAACTGTAGAAACAAGAAGGAAAAACATTCTGCACAAGAGGGGGGCTTTAACTTTGGCAAATGATAGCTTAAACCATGTTCACAGAAAAAGCATCCATCTGTATTTGCAGACTGTGCTGATTTGCATATGAATACATAGGCTCTTCTAAGCAGTCATATAGGGCTGAACTGTCTGCAGACAGGAACACATTCTACACATCCTTGCCTTTCATTTGTGTGCTCAAACACACAACTCTAAACCGTATTCTCTACAGACAACAGCGGGACGAATCATTTGTCCCCACAAGATATTGTTAATCTGACTACCTGACTCAAGTGTTGATCACGATGATGTTTTCAGACATTCTGTCAAATATGATATTCACTCAGTGGAAACGCAGCAATGATGTGTGTTGATAAGATGTGAAATAGACATAATCATTGGGTAGACGCCACATAAGCAGGTCAATCTACAGAGATGACAGCAGAGGTAACGTGTAGATACAGGCTGATGGGAGTCAAAAGCTGTAAAATCACAACATAAATAATGACAAACGGAGATCTCAAGGACTCATTAACTAACTCATTCGCACTAAATGAATCATTTTCTCTCTCAGACATTCAGTGACTCAGCTTCAGATGCCCCTTCTTCCATATATTCAGGCACGCGGCAGAGTTTGTAAATCAAAATGCGGCGTGCTATTCAGATTCATAACCATGGCTTGAACCTGAGTTAATGATCCCTGACATTTTCATATACATAAATGTCAGCTGTATCACTCCATCACAGACTGATAACACAGCAATGATTCAACCTATGGTCATCTCTTGGAAGCTTTTAAAACACTGTAATGTGTGGTAGGTATATCCTGGTGAAAACCCCCAATTTTTTTTATTTAACGCTTAGGATTTCTACATCTGACAAAGAACACTGTCAGGGTTCCACATTTAAATTTTGCAGGCCTGTGCATTTCAGTATGGTGCACTATAACATCAGCAGAGCCTATATATCAGTTGGTGAAAACTGCCCATTACTGCTGGAGTGTGGGCTGAACAAACAATGTCAGAGGTTAATGAAGACACCTCATCTGGTTTACTCAGAGCCATCCTGAAGTAGAGCATTTAACACATCACTGTCTGCTCTTGTGAGTCAAAACTAATTCCACTGCTTAGTGTGTCTTGATGAGATACTTTTAGACATCAGAGTGTATGCACATGTATGCCACACCAGCTAACAGTAGTAGAACTCTAGAGGAGTACCAATGGGACTTAAAAAGGGTAAATACTGGATACAAACTAGCTGTAGAATAAAACTTAAGGTACTTTCAGAAAATCTGAACACTAAGGTAGCAACATGTGGTTGGCTGCCGCTCTCATGAACAAAAAGTATGAGGCTAACACCACAACTTTGTTAAAGCAACAAATCACCGTGGGGTAACTAAAACAAGCATCTTTGTGTTACAATTGGGGGTTGTGACGTGTTTCCATCCGTTTCCTACCTAGGAAGCATTATTCACGCAGGTAGTTCATTTCTTAACTTGGAAGTTCGTAAGACTATGTTTAATGAGGAAGGCCAACCAAAAAAAACTATCATCCACAGAAAGTCAAACTTCCAAATACAGAGAAAAATGAAAAAATGAGTGATTGGCTGCAGTCATATTCAGATCACCTTGGTGTACTGTATAAAGTGGGGAAATCGCAGCAGTAACAGGGTGGTAAATAAAACCCTGGGTATACCATGACCTTCAGTCCATGCCTGTCACAAGGCAAACAGCCACCGATATAAGCAAACATAACATTTTCAGTATTCACATTTCCTGCCTCTATCACCCTGATATTTTAACTTGTGCCACTTATTATTCTTTTTGCTTCATTTATGAAGATTTATTCCAGCTGGATGGGTAAACTCAATTCCCCATTCTTCAAATAAAAAGGTAAACAAACCTGGTGTTAACCACCCACCTGTTTACCCCACTTGAATCATTCTCCAGAATAACAGAATAGATGGATAACTGCTAATTATGTTAGATATTTAATACAATATACAAATCCTGTGCTAGTTAACGACAAAGCTGAGGGACCATGAGTAAAGACAGGTGGCTTTCAGTTTGTGTGTACACACACACGTCAGACAGACACACACACTTAGGGTAATATAGTCATTAACTTTTGAATGAGCACTACCTATTTATTTCTGTGTGTGTGTGTGTATGCATGTGTGTGTGTGTGTCCCATCATAACACAAGGCTCTTGAGAGTTGTGCATTATCCATGTTGTTCTTTCATTACCGTGGGCTTATGAAGATTTACATGGATATTGAGGTTGGTTGGGGCCTTAAACCATAGGGGCTTAGGCAATCAGGCAGTTGACTCTGTGTGAGTGTGTGTGTGTGTGAGAGAGAAAGGGTGTAGGGTGGGCGGGATAGATGATCATTCACTTGATGAAAAAACTATATGACACGAAAGCCTCTCAGCTCAAATAATCTGTCTCCCTCTCTTCATTTCCCCCCCTCAGTCTCTCATGTGACACGCCCACATTTGCTTTGCCATCTTGAATTAAGTTTATTTCACCCATCTGACATTGTGACAGTCTGACTGATCATCTGTATAGCACCTTATGGGAACAGGGGTACCCCCACTGTATCGATGGTAATTAAAAAGTAATGAAAAGATGTGCTATGAACCTTGAAGCATTTGAATTTTGTTTTTATTTTTTTCCCCCGCCACAAACTTTGAAAAATCCAATTTGGGAATATGTGTCAATCAAACCCTCGTACAGATTGTAATGCAATGAATTATGTCATTAATGATCAGATTCTTGATCACTGCCACTGACATATTAAGCTTAAGGCTTTATAGGTCTTTATTTTGCACTGATTAATTCTTTGACCAAGATAATATGCAATTATCGCCTTCATTTATGAACCACTTGAAATGTGTGGTGGTGTATATATCTACAGAGACTCTGTCCTCTGCCTGTTTTGTCTTATTTTCTTATTATTGTGCTGTGTTTTGGAAGCCTTTTGGGGTCAATCTTTGCTCAGTGGGTGTGTAACCCCCATCCAATAACAGAAAACAGGGTCTGAGGTTGGGACTTGAAGACTTCCAACCACATTTACATTCAAGTGACAAAGCCATCGTGGCCATTGGAATTAGGATTGCTGTCTGGCGGGAGCAAAGGAGGAAGATATTATGAACAGATATTATAATATCTCAAAGTCGAGAGGATGTTGCAGTGGTTGGGAACATCAAACTACTCTTTGTTTCCAGTTACCTTGTGACAGTAACTGCTGTTTTCTTGTAGCCATGACAATAAAGGTCACAAACCAGTTCTTTCAACTGTGATTTGAACAGTCTTGGAAGGCACAAACCAATGATGTTGTAGGGGCATCAAATCAGAAAATGCTTCTTTGTATGTGCCGTTCTAAATGGCAGTTATAAACTACTAAGGCTGGGTATCATTTAAAAAATTACGATACCACTACCAATCCAAGTACCCTTAAAGTGATACCGATACCAATTGAGTACTTAATTCGATAACCTTTACACATTTTGTGCACTTGCTTTTATCTGGCGCAACAGGCATGTAATGTAGCCACACTTTAGAGCATTTCGGTGACATTGTGGCTGCTGAACAGCTACTTCACCATCACAGACGGATTGTAGCTGCTGTGGCAGTAGGCCAACGACATGTCGCATTAAATCAAAGAACTCTTGTGTTGATTAGCTGTGAGAAAGCTCTTACAAATTGTTGTAATTGTTTGACAGGAGATGTTTCAATACTATTTGGTATCAATTTATTTCGGTCGATACCTTAAAAAGGTATTGAGTACCGATACCAAGCCCTATAAACTACACGTTTTGTCATTTGATTTGGAGTCAATCAACAGAATGTGTAGATTTTTTTGTTCGTCAAGCTTTAAAGGAGTTTCTTAAGTGTATTTATTAGCTTTAGACTGAGCCAGACCCAGTCTTTATGCCAAGCTAGACTAACAAGATCCCAATGCCAATGACTTATATAATGCTCCTCATCTCACGCTTCAAAAGAAAACGATTAAGCCTTTTCAACAAAAGGTTAAACCTATTTCTCACTGTCCTGGAAATGATGTTGTTTTGCCCACACTAGCAGAAGTTTGAAGATTTTAAGATGTATTATAATGTTGCTATTGGCAGAAATTCCTGACGTTTTGGTCCACAAAATTTTCAGCAGCAATGTTGCACACCATACAGTCTTATAGCCAGGTGCACAGGGTTAAAACTCCATGCTGGTGATTACATATACTCTTGTTATTCATAACATTTCAGCCCTCAGACCTTCATCAGGTGGTTCTTTCATAAAAGTCCAAAAAAAGCAAAATTGGACCAATAAAAAACTGGAAAACATGCCTTTTTGATCTTCAGTAATATGCATCACAAATTTTCACAACAGTAAGTTGTATTTGTCCCAGCAGGAAAGGAACAAGCATTACTAATAAGCTGTGAGTCAGGGCAGCATAACAGTGAGCAGGACCCTAAAACTGAAGCAGCTAAACGGAATTCAGCCATCATCTATTTCATTATTAACACCTGTGCTTTTCCTGCTGTAATACATAGAAATATCTGTTGTTAAAAAAATTAATTAAAAAAAGGCCTGTTCCACCCCACAGCTGTTGAACGTATGCACATTGATGACAGAAACATGATCATCCTTTCATCATCTCGTAAGCCTGATCATCTATTGTCCCGTCTGCACCATGCGTGAGACAATTCATACGGCTTCATCTGTGTACATAGACACTTATAACAGCACAGCATTCCAATAATTACCATTTGGCTCTTATGGGATAAATGAATTATGTGAATGGCATTATGGAGCTTTGCCATATGTCGCAGTGCTGTTGATGCGTAAATGGAATTTTCTTTTATTATCTCGTGGAATTTCTGCTGGTGATTTACAGCGGTGCGGCCTCGTACATTACCATCGGCAAGTGGGTTTTGAAGCCCTTATAATTGCGGCGCAGACTACTCTTCTGGGTGTTATTTCATTATGTAGCTCATATACAACAATTATCAAAGCACATGTGCTGTGTCAAAAGTTTTTTCCTTAACTGTTGCCAGCCTCAGCTCCAACGCTGGGTGGCAAAGCTGAGACACATTCATCAATGGATTTATTACTCATCTTGTATCCTATATTACCTTTTTAATCACACTGTGGATTTTCAAATTGAGTCACTAGTTTGATTTTTAGACCTACTGCTGACGCACAGTGTTGCAAACGATAGAAAGTCCCTCATTTCGGTTTATGACTTACATGTGTGTGTGTGTGTGTGTGTGTGTGTGTGTGTGTGTGTGTGTGTGTGTGTGTGTGTGTGTGTGTGTGTGTGTGTGTGTGTGTGTGTGTGTGTGTGTGTGTGCGTGTGTGCGTGTACTTACGGTTCCTGAGGGATCGTCTACACGCAGATGAACTTTGATGAGTGCTAGGTAGGGCTCACACTGCCTTCTGCGTGAAAAGCCATTAATTCTGACAGAAGCAGCCACCGTGACTCCTCGCCTTTAGGGACCTTTTTTTCTTCTTCTTCTTTTTTTAATATCTTCACGGCATCTCCAGGTTTATTACACTAATGAAAGAATGAAAAAGTGTGTGAGGAACAAAACAACAGATGTGCTCGTGTATGAAAATATTAACAAAATGATGCCCCCTCTGCCTCTACCCGGGGTAACAAGGTAGAAAGCATAGGTGTCTGTTATACATTCATATGATAAAGGAAGAACACAAAAACATTATCACAGATGGATTAATGTTTATTATTGTTGACTTGTAACTCCTAATTTAGTGTAAAATAAAAAATTCCAATTTTATGAAGACGGAAACCATAGAAACTGAGCTGTGACATCAACTGAGATACCAAATCCTCCTTTTTTTTCCCTTTTTGAAAAAAAAACCCAAAAAACCTCTGAATGTAAATCTTGCAGTAATGTGTATGCAAACCCGATTTCTCATTGATGGACTCGCTATACCCCCCCCCCCCCCCCCCCCCCGATCCTGACGGTGACACTAATAGAATTCACACCTCTTTTGTAGGTCTTTCATTTCCATACTAATGCATCGCCGTGTCTCACACTGATTCGTGCTATTCCTTTGGTGATACTGACATTACAAAACTGCTCCGACATCTCGCACGACAATGCCAAGACATGCTTATAAAGTTGTGTTATTCAAATCGGGGTCCTTCAAATGGAGTCACATCAATTTTTTTTTTTTTTTTTTACAGTCCCTCTTCAAGTTTTTGTAGAACTTTTAATTGATTTTCATCCTGTTACCATATGATTTGGGTTATTTTGGGATAGGAGCTGGTCCTAGGATCTTCTAACATCTTGAATAGATGTGGTCTACCTCAGCAGGCTGATAGAAAACAGATACAGAAAATAATGGGACTATATGTCACTTAGACACAAGCAAAACTTAGTATGGGCTCACTCAGGGGCTGTGCTTGTGACACAATATCAGTCAGTATTTGATATAATGCAATGATGAGGGCCTATGATCCACTGGGGGTAATGTTATTGGTGCGTGTGGAAGACAGAGTGCGACAGGCTGTGAACTTTTTCTGCACCCATTCCTCTGGGAGAGAGAGAGGGGGAGATATAAAAAGAAAACCGGGGGAGATCAAGATGATGATAGAAGGATTCAGAGGAGGTTAGTGGAGTGACGGAAACAGAGAGAAGAAAGGAAGGAAGGAAGGAAGGTTCCAGAGATGACAATGACATTTCCTAATCCACACAGCTAAGTTTCCTCTGCTGTAAACCTGCCCAGTGTCTCACTTTGCTTGCTTGTGTGTAAAGACTTTTGTGTACAACATTGCGTGTGTGCTACAGTAAGGTCCAGTTGGCAAAAATGCAGAGCACAATGAGTACCCAGATGGTTAAAAAGTTGAATGTGGAACTATGGACACTTATCACCCTCAATGGTCACCATTCAGGGCTATAGTATTAACACCTGCTGCTGCTGTTTTATGCCTATTTGCACAACTTTTTCTCTTCTTTTCTTCTTGTGGAGTTTCTTGATTTGTCTTGTGTATGTTGATGTCTTGGAGAGGCCGAAGACAAATTTCCACCATAGTGGACAATAACGTTTATCCATCTATCTATCCATCTATCTATCTTGGTTACGTAGCAGAAGGGGAGGGACCACTTTTCCAACAGGAAATGGCGACTGAGGACGTTGTAACTAAGGTTAACATCACTGCGTTATACAAATGTAAATAATGTTTTTTTCGCACTAAGCACCACTATACTGCTGTCACATATAAGCTATCAGTAGGTTTCTTGGGTTAATTTAGCAATGTATAATGATTTGGTACTGCAAACGATAATGCAAATTCTAATGCTAGCATGATAACACTAGCTCGCTAACACTATCTTGCTAGTGCTAGCTTGCTAACTAGCTAATCATCATTTCTGGTAAGTGTGAAACGGCAGTGATTTGAAACCACACTAACCTGTCAAAGTTTTTGACTGTGCTTGTGTATAAGTTGGGCTGTATTTGTTTTAGTTTAATGTGAAAAGCTTAATGAAGAGTGATGAACAATGCTTAACATGGACATTGGTAAGAAAATAAACACAGTATATGTGAATCTACTAAAAAAGACTGAATCATTTTTGTTGAGTATACCTCTAAACAATTACTCCAATTAACAGCCAATAGTGATTAAAATGTAAGTGTTTAACGTTTGCCTTGCCTTTATTTTTGTTTATTTTTGTTTTTTAACATACATTCATGCAAAATATAGTGAATTTCAATACAATGACAATCACATAGTTCAGCTCAATACAGCAACTAGAATCCAGCCTATTCACTGTGTGTCACTACAGGATAAAATGTATTTGTATGACTTCTTGTAGGGCTACCAGTTAGTATAAGTGTAAGAACAAGATGATGTGTATGTATTTCATGTTTCTACTAAATAATACAAACTATTCTGCTACATACTGTATACATCAGTATTTGACAACGCCTGCCTGCTCACAGCTTCCACCATCACTGCACAATAATCATTATTTATCACAAGCAGTTAAAAATGCCATCAATTATTCAGCATCACATGATATATTTAACACATGATATTGACACTTCTGCAACATTTAAATGCTCTTGAGTGCATGTAATCATGCATGTGTAATTGGACTGTGTTCGTGAGAGTTTCATATCTTAAGGGCGCATAAATATACAGTAACACACTGCACTAGGTGTAATGGTGGTGAAACACTGTATAGATCCCACCGACTGGAGATTAATCATTATTATTGAGTACCTAATGTGCTGTGGATGTGTGGGTGTAAGAGAGGGAAACAAATGTCAGCGTCTATATCTGACATGACTCATCGTACTGATTACGCGGATGATTCCGCTGTGCCGTTAAACAAAATAATGGTATGTTTCATTAAGCTGCTTTAAGTGAAGTGACACTTTATGTGCGTGGGAGCAAGTTTACCATTGCATGTGTCGGTGTCATTGACATTTAATGGCGTAGCGTTGGGGGAGCCGCATACTTTGCTTCACTTGTTTGCTGGACTGCTGTGAACGCCGCACATTACGATGAGGCAAATGCATCAGTGTTCATTTAGTCCAATAAATATGTTTTGATGAGAGAAATGTGTGATCCTTATAACACACTTTAATTCGATTTCATGGACCATTGGCTAGCGTGAGCTACCGAGTGCGTTCACATTTTATTTTAATATTCAACATTTCTGATGAGCGCTTGTGGTCGAGTCATTAATTCACTTGTTAATTAATTAGATACAAAAACAAACAAACAAATAAAAACATTGGTCTTATTCTCTGTTTGGCCTGTGTTCTTTTTTCTTTTTTTAAATCAAGTTAAGTTTATCTTGACATCTAGAAAAATGCATTAATTACAAACATTCACTTTTTACTGAGTTTAACATAATATAACCAAAGCTAAATTTAACTGTTAACCATGAGTATTAGCACCTTATTTTCAATTAACAGAAATTTAAAGTAAACTACAACATCTGACTGACATTCATTTTGAATATTAGTTTGATGTTTAAATCATATATTCAATAATTTTAACTCGTATAGCAGATTTATAATCATGTATGAAAGCACCATAAATAAATGTACCTGACTACAAGTGACTTAAAAAGTGACCCTCCACTCAAAAACTCTATTACTTCAGTTAAATATCTGAGCTTCACTGTGCAGAATAATGTTTGTGCAGAGTTCTACAGTAGAAAGCTGTTTTCACATTCTTCTGCTGAAAGCTGAAAATTTGTGCTTGGAAAAGATTTGAAGGCGTGTACCTATCAGCATGATTTTTCGACAATCATCTATTCGCCAATAGTGGTCCACGATGCAAAAACAACTGTGATGTGGAAACTTGAATTATTCAGTGCACAAACACTAAGAACAGATTTTACAGTAAGTCCTCTGTCTAGCTGTTAAAGTTTCGAAATGTAATATATTTGCATATGCATTCTGTAATTGTTAAAGAGGAAAGAAGAATTTTAAGGATTTTTACATAGTTATACTTTTGTGTGGAAAAAACATCACCAGAGACACATTATTGTTCCGAGCTGAGTATTTTTGTCTGGTGGGCATCTTTAAATAACATATAATTCAAGGGCATTCAAGCATATAACACCAATGATCACATCAACTGTGCCCACCTGATCTCCATTTCTGCTTGTGGTCCTTCGGCACATAGATAAGACAAGTTAATCAGTAATCAGTTCATACTTTGATTGTAAGTGACCCTAATTGACCATTTAAAAGTAAAAGAAAAATAATGTCACCCTATGAGAAGATCAAAGCAGGCAGAATCAAACAACCCCTTAGTCTTTCAGATCAAACCAGGATCACGTCCAACATGGAATGTTAATGCTTCCCTGGAGTTATTTTCAATCTGTCTGGTCCCTCCCCAGCGCTGTATGACATGAAATGTTATTCTGAATAATAACCCCCCTTCAACCAAGCCCGCCCTCGGGTTCACTGTGCATTGTTTTCCTGCAGTCAATCGTCTGGAAAGGCCCATCAGGCGTCCTGGTGGCCTTGTGGTTTAAGACACACACCACGTAACCGCCACATTCCAGGTTTAGATCCTGCTGGGGACTTTTGTTGCATGTCAACCCCCTTTCTATTTCCTCACATTTCCTATGTGCCTCTCGATTACATACCATGACAAAAAAGCAAAAAATACCCCAAAGATAATTATCTTCATTAGCAAACCAACCTGAAACATACTGTCAGCATTCCCTCAGATCATGACTACAACCAGCAGACATCCTGCCAACACAGTTACTGGCACTGAATAACAGCCAGTAAGAGTCTATCTCCTAGAAATGATCAGCCAGCACTATTTCAGTCACTGCGCAGTAGAGTGCCAGACAACCCTGTACCTATTTTCTCCACCTGTACACTAACAGCTAAATATGTACTCCACCTGGAGACCAGAGAAGAGACAAGGCAGCCATGTTCCAGGATGCAAAAGTGTTAAATTTCTATGTTTATCTATTTCTATTTGTGGGTTTATTTTGAACATGTAACAGCCTGAGAAAAAATAAGTAAAAACCAGTATAACGATGGTACAGTAAGTGTTAAATATTTTAGATATTTCGTGGATACTGCAGGGCACTTTTTGCACAGAGTGGGGGAGACAGGGGCTTGTTGTCACACTTTTTACACTCTTATATATTTCTTGGAATCAATACATCATTTAAAAAAAAGAAGTGAAAGACCAAAGTCTCAGGTATATATTTTGTATTCATGTCATTTTCATATATTGTGTCAGTGCAGAGTTATAGGCAATCAAATGGAGAGTGTGACTGAGAATGTGACATGTTGACCCAGCATTGGGTAAGTCGTCTCACTATACAGGGTAAGATGTCACACTGGATTTTGCAACTAAGAAAACAAGGACAAAATGATTGTTCTTTTTTTTTACTTAAAAGTGAACATTGAAGTCAGGCACAGACAATGTTTATCATTGAGTTTGAAAAAATCATTGAACTTGGCCATTGACTACGTATGGCTCTCAGCCTCAAATGCCTGTTTAACCTTTCTTAAACTCAAAATTCCAGATTGAATAGAACTACAAAAATTATGAAATTTAAACCAGTCCTGAAATGTGGCCATAGTTCCAAACAACAACAGGAAAATCCATTCATAAAAACTCAAACAAAACCTGACAAACAAATTTCCTCACTAAGTCACATGTGACATGTGATTGAGGTATGACAGGATGCATACATTTCTCCTCTAAAAAGTCCACATTTATCACTGTTAGGATTTTTACCTGAAAGAAGCTTATTTTGAAATATATCAAGTTGATATTTTATACTTTGGGTTGTGCAAAATGGTTAATTGGTGCTCATCGCAGCTCACAATGTGCTATTCTCTTCTCAGACAGGACATAACACCTGACCACGTAAAGGAAGAAAACTAGTATTCCACTTTTTAGTTGTGCCCTCTGGTGGATAAGATAATTGCAATGTGACAACTTACCCGTGTGACAACAAGCCCCGGTCTCCTCTATATATTTGTTTGATTTGAACAATTTTGGGGTATTTTTTAGTAATTACTTTAATTTTTTCGATTGGGAAGTTAGAGATGTGTTTTTTTATAATTTCCTGTCAAGGATCAGTAAAGTATCTATCTATCTATCTAAGCATACACTCCCAATTCTCAATAAACAAATTCTCATAAACATCATAAATGAATATGACATGTCCAAAAAGAGTAGGAAGAAGTATCACTTTTCGTGGTCTTACCCCTACTCCATAACTAAAACTATTGACTCAATATTTATCATATACAGATCACAACCAACTACCACAATGCACACAAATATCAACACAAATAACCATCCACTGTCAATTGCATATAATTTAGACAATTACCTCAACATTCATCCTACCAACCCTACCAAAAATGGGGGGATTTGTACATATTCTTGAATTGATTTATATTTGGACTTTGCCCACAAAATGAAATACTCTTAATAGTGCAAACACAATTGTGTTGTTTTTTGTTTGTTTGTTTGTTTGTTTATTAAACTTTGCTCCACACAGTAATCAAGCTTGAAAATACAAGTGAACTATATACAGTACAATGCCTCATAATTCATGTTTTTCACAGAACTGCGGCACTCTCAACACTCAAATCTTACAAAAGGTTTCCAGCATATTTTGTGGTCTAATATCAAACCCAGAAATGTATTTTCATAAACTCTTCCAACATTAACCTTCTCTATCCTCACTTGAACTTGTGTGTTTACTTTGCATTTTCCAAAGAGTAAAAGCTTTGATTTGTTCGAAGTTAATGATAATTTGTTTAGGTGAAACACCACAATTTTAATATTATTCATTGCTGTTGAGGTCACATCCAAAATCGGATGTAAAAATATTAGTGCCGTCCACAAGTTAAGCAAATTTCAATATTATAAAAATAAGTTTGGATCTGGAGTCAGGAGGCAATTAGCTTCATTTAGCATAACAACTGGAAGTTGAGTGACATAATTACATGGACTTACTGGATCTATTTCTTGTTGAACAGTTTGTCCATGCACAGAATTTCTTGGAAAAGAGACTCCCAGACTAATTGATGCAAAGGTAAATTAATTTCACCCTGACTCTGGAGTAGTGTTGATCTTCTCATCTCTAGGTTTGTCACAATAACTACTTTTGTTGGACAATATTTTGTCTCAGAAATAATCGTGATAAACGATATCGTCATTTGAAAATTATTTTATACCACTGATATAATGATAATATAATAGCATATTAATGGGGGGTGGGATTGGAGAGTTGGTTCTACACTTCTGTAAAAACACAGACTGCCATTATAAGCGGGGACAGAGTTATTTACCTTTAATTCTCCACTCAGGACGTACACAGTGAGGAATGGAGGACACTACTTGCTTAGCCAATGTGACATGAATAGGCAATACTGAGGTCAAAAAATGTCAAGGTCATGTCCATGTATCATACGATAAGTCCATGTATAGACATGATGATGTTTATAATTATGTTATCGTACGAGAAGTCGATAATGTAATTATTGTGACAGGCAAACTCACCTCAATCCAAAATAATAGACTATTCCTTTATTCAGGAATCATATTGTTGGACTTCTTTAACAAAAAGGTACTGTAAAAGTTATCTAGGAGTACCAAGAAATAAAAAAACTAACTACATTTGTATAACTTGATTGTAAAACACTTTCATACTTTGAAGCTATTAGTTTAAGATCAGGTTTTATATTGAAGAAAAATCCCACAATGTTCATCTTTTACTCTTTAATTGAATATGTGGCCTACTTGATAGTTATCACAGGACTCTAAACCTGCAGAGCTGAAATGACTCTGCAGTTTCTGAGGAAAAGTTGCATTGTATTTTAGTTTAAATGCATTTATGTCTTTGTTGTATAATATCGGAATATGAGGATGAGGATAAAAAGGGAATAGATAAGAACAGAAAACTGTGGTGATATCAGTTTAATATAAGTTTTTTGTGTTTGCTGCAAAAGATGTTTGAATCCTATCAGCTCCCACCGAACACAGGCGTATCGTGACATTAAGGGGTTGCGCGACAAAGAAAAAAAAGTTAACTTCAAAGATCTAATTAAACTGTACGGTGTTTGTAACTGATGAATTAATTGGATCATTAGAGCCGCACTCCCCTGCTGTGAGTCTCCGTATGGCTTAGAGTTGAAGGGGGATAAAATACCTTGTGATCCACTCAAGTTACTTTTACTAAGTGAAAAAAGTGTTCCTTCTAATGAGTGCAAGGAAAAAGAGATGCCTGCCGTCTGCAAACACGGTGGCAAATGGGATGAGTTGGGTTTAGAGCAAGTTTCGAAAAGCAAATAATTGGATCACAGTTGGGGGTGCAACACAAACCTGTGGTATCAGATGAAAGTGGAAGTGAAAATAAAATAAATGCCTTTGATTGTGTCACTTTGCACTCTATTGTTTTTCTGTTCTCTGTCAGCTTTTATTTAGGATTTACATCACTGTGAACGGACGTAATTCACATCTTTACGAGCATTTTACTCCTGTAAACTACAGACGTTTTCATTTTGACACCTGAACCTTCTATTTAGTTTTAGGCTTGAGGGTTAAATGTAAATGAATGTGTATTGTAGGAAAATATTATTCTCAATCATACACTTTTATCTTTTTTTAAGTCTTCTAAGCATGCTGAGGCTACAACTATTGCCATATTTCATGTGTGGTGTTACTATGGTTACAGTTGTGTTATTGTCGTTCATTAGGTTAGTGGAAAAGTAACAAGTAAGCAATATTTTTGCTAGATTTAGACCCCTTCTGACAAATCTCTAGACTTTATGCAGACTTTAACTCATCTCCTATGAAGAGAGTCAGCAATAGATCTCTGGGCTAACTCAGGTCAACCAGTGAGAGACAGCAACAGTATGCAAGTATACCTATCAGCAGCCAGACACAAACTTGAAAGAGCTAAGAACGCTTCGAACGACTAGATTTTTGATCTGTAGTTTGTTTGATCTGGTCCGAATCAACGGATGAGTTGATAAACTTGAAGGCTCTATAGGTCATGTGAGAAAATTGACTTTGCTCATTGTCTTGAAAAAAGTTCCATTTGCTCAAATATCAAGAAAGGTATTGTTCGATTTTTGTCTTCTTCTTCTTCTTCCAAGAACACGTAATCCTGAATCCTGCGGATCCTTTATGTGTTATTGTCATAAAAATTGTATGTACTATTATCTATTATTTGGTTTTATTTGATTGTTTTTATGTTTTTTGTTTCCTATTCTTACTGTTCAATGTTTGTTTTATGTAAAGCACATTGAGTTGCCATTGGGTATGAAACGCGCTATATAAATAAAGGCAGCTTTATTTATATAGCGCGTTTCATACCCAATGAAATGAGACTTGCCTTACAACGACAAAGCTATGTACGATATTCATAAAAATGATCAAAACATTTTTTAAAGCAGTGTCAGACACACTAAAGCAAAGCAGACCAACCACAGCATTTTTAAACAGCTATTACTCAACAACATTCATTCATATTCAACAGTCCAAAAACTACTTATCCACCTTTTAAACATGATCAGTCAAGGACATGATCTGTATAAGCAGCACGTAAATGTAACCAATCAGAAAGTAAAAAGCAGATAAAACAGTGCTTTGCTTTGTGAAATATGAGTGACCACACAGTTAATCATCTCTCCTGGAATATTACCATCCTGTTTCTGTCATTATTCCTGACACAGTACAAGTCCAGTTCTGACTGATAATATCATAATGAATCATTTCTTTATGAAGTCCTTCAGAGCACTGAAGAAGAAAATAAATCAGCTCATAAGCAGCTGCAATGTGCTGCATAACTTGCATATCATGTTGTTTTTCTTGTTATAATGAGAAAAATGATCTTCTTACTTATTACATTGAGAAACTGAGCAAATATATTTTTGTATTGGATAATTAAGTCTACTTTAAGTCTTGTTTTCGTCTCGGAACACTGATCTAGAACTGTTTTTGCCAAGGAAATATATATATATATATATATATATATATATATATAAAAAGAGAGGCTGTGAAACAACAAGAAAGCAAGAAAAGCACACAGAGTGGTGTTCATGAAGCAGCAAGACGGATGAAAACTAAGATGAACACAGCGGCAAAAGCACATCTGTTATCAGAAGTGCAGCTGGACGGCATAGTGAAGGCATAATAATACAGTCCAGCAGTTCTGACACCAGACTGTCTCAATCACATCCATCCACTGCAGGGTACACACACAGAAACACACACACACCTATAAACTGTCCGTGTCCCCCTCCCTTTCTTCCATTTGAAAAGACATGACAGCGGTGTTCTCCGGATGAGTGGGCAATGTGTGGATGTGACAGTTCACACTTCCCTCCAATCAGCCACAGAGGAGACATGACACAGCACAGAGGACGGCTAGGCTCTACACCACCAACTACACTGTGTTATTTATTGAGATGCCCGCTATGGTGGCTCTGGTGGCTTTGCTGTTGAACCACGGTGTCCTAGCAACCTTGGCTGGCGTCGTCATGGAGGTTCATTAGAGAATAATGGCTGAGCAAATAAACAGGAGAGGAGGCTTATTAAAGCGACTCAGTTTAGTCATTTTTTTTTAAGTTAAAGTGAGTAATCTGAAGTGAGTAATCAGCTTCTAAATTTAGGTTTCTGTGATAATTAAGAGAATTTTGTCCTGTTTTATATAAAAATGTACCAGAAGATTTAGCTGCTGTCAAAATGTTTATTTAAAAAGGACAGACGCCTCTAGATTTAAATGTATTGCTTAATTTGTGTCATCTTTGCGATCACAGGAGCTACAATATCCATATTTGAGCAAATTGGACGAAGCTTAATGAAATCATGAGGTAAATACATGATGAGTCAAAAAATCTATCAAGCAAATTAGCTTTAATAAAAAGATGCAGAGTAGAATAAGTTAATTTAGCAATTAAGGCTAGAGGAAATGATTGACATTGTGATTTTGGAGCCATTGGGCTTCATTCACTAACATCTGCACACAAAATAAGTGTGAATGCAAAATTACCCTAGGGTTCACGGCACGAGGACACCGGCCAATTTTGTTCTTACCTCTGTGTGTATGTTAGTGAATCATAATCATTCTAAATTGACCGGCATGCGCCCACTATTAGCAATTAAGTGAGGTAATTAGCGGTGCAGCTGTGAGGAGAGCTGCCACTCACTGCAAAGAGTCCTGCTACTGAAATGCAATCAATAGTTTAAGAGGTTGAAGCCAGAAAAGGCAGATTTGGCTGGTAAACATGCCGTTGGCTTTCATACCTATTGTACCACTACCACACAGGGATGTAACAACATAAAAAAAGTTGGTCAATGTGTATATCTGTGGAATTAATCTAAATAAATCTCAGGCCGTGATGTCCTGAAAGCAGAGTGTCCTCCCTGTGCCACTCCCTGCTTAACCAGCTGCATATATCACAGCCAAATCTGATGGGGGAAATGAATCACTGTCACTCTTCTATATGGAAATTACGGTATATAAGTTATCGTCATCTAAAAGTGGGAACAGGGCCGGGTGTGTTTTAATATATTAATAATTTCATTACATTGAAGATGATGATTTATGTATGACAACATCTGAACTATTAATCTTATAATTAGAAACTGAATTGTGTATTATTACCAATGTCACACTTTTAAATGTTGTATTTTTAGGCATAATCAATATAAATAATTTTTTTTTTAAGAGTGTGAGATGTTTATGATTTGTAAGTATGCATGGTCTAAGGTTTACCGGTCAACCCTCCCGTTTTTACCAGGATTCTCCAGCATTTAAAAAAAAAACCTGTTGGTTTCCCGTTTGAACAATTTCCCTGAAAAATCCTGTATTTGTACGCTGTCATTTATTAAGATTGGAAAGAGGTAGGTAGAACTAAAGCGTCAGTGAGGGACAGAACATGCGCAGGTCACCTCAATAACAGCAGGTAGCAGTGGCGTCCGTGGGCGATACAAAAACTGCGATTTATCAGGATTGGAACTAGAGGAAGTGACTGGCTGAATCAATAGCATGGTGGTTGTCATGGATGTCGAGGTAGGAGAGGCACAGGCTCCCCCTTCACCCCTACCACCCACACACACACACACACACCTCACTCCACTCCACTCAGAGACACACACACATCACTCCACTCAGACACACACACACCTCTATCACATTTGTATTAAGTTTCATGTTATGTGCTCATAAACAATGAAATTGTTAAATGTCTCAAAAAAACAAAGCACTGAAATTGTTATTTTTGTTATGTTTACTGATGTAAAAAAGAGAGATATTTAATAGTTTGGAAAACACTCATAAAAGGTGCTGTTCGAAATGATTCGAAGATCTAAAACCTCAAAGAAACAATGAAATATTTTCATCATCTCTTCGTAAAAAAATGCAAATTTTCCCTTATTTTAGGTCAGAATCCCAGTAAATCTCCCTTATTTTCAAAGCTCAAAGCTGACAGGCATGGTCTAAAGTGGCTCCAATTTTGTTGCAGATTAAGAACAAATTCAGCTAAGAACCTATTGATGAATCCCAGATTTATGCTTAAAACTTGAATTTAGGACAATAAAAGTCCCTTTAGTACTGTGGCTATTGTGGCAGTCAAATTGGATGGATGGTAATGATCACTTCTTCTTCTGTATGTCTTAAATTGCCACAATAAATGTGTACATTATATTGTGTAGTTTAATAAGGTCTGCATAACTATATTTGAAGAGGTTTATCATTTAATTACATTTACACCACAAGTACTGCTAATCTAGGCAAAAAATAAACTTGTAGCATTCAAATTCCCCCAGGCACACTGAACATTAATGCAAAATCAAGCAAAGTCCGAGGAATGTGCGGAGGTTTGCAATTTTGCAAAATGACCACAATAATCCGGCGATAATGTCCAAATGTGGAGCAGTAATAAAGACATTGAACTTACAATAAGGCAGGGACAGTCGTTACACACTGCAGCAGTCCCAGAGACTCTTACAAATGGGTTAAAAGAGAACTTGATAACATAACTGAGACTGTGTTTGTATGTTCAGAGCTGGTCACCAAACACGTTCAATACTGAATGATTCAGAGAAAACTCAGACTTCAGACTCAGTCTTGCACCGTTTTGCATCTGGATTGCATCTGTAAGCAGAGCGGTTTCCAGTGTTTGAGGCTTTTCTCCACATTTCAGCACACAGATTGGTTCATAATGAAAAATGCAGAGAGCACAAAAGCCTCAAAACAATTTTCAGGTATTTTGCTTCGTAAGATTAATGTCTGACTCTTACAATACTGTTGTTCTGTAGCTGTTGCACTCAGAATCAGGTTTATAAGTGGCATTGTTCATAGTAATGCAGCCCATATGGATGAATCCCAAGATGTTGAGGACTTGCAATTGTTGCCAACTGCTGCAATTACAGTGCAAAAAATTACATAAAACTCGACTGACAAAAGGCATCTGTGGCTTGATTCTAATTAGAAGGAAAAAAAACCTCTATTACATGTCAAGCATTTTGGTAACAGTGATTTCAAGATTTGTTTGAGAAGAACACTTAACTGTTTTGCAGAGAGGTAGATTTCCAGCACTTCTGAAGCTCAGTAATTAACATATCATACTTTGATGAAAAAGGTAGAAAAATGTGATGATTTTACAGGGACAGCTTTAACAACTGTGTTAGGTCACAGCCATGGAGGATAAGTTAGTGAACATGCCTATTCTACTGACCCACGGTAGACACAAAAAATCTATAAAAATGACTGAATCAACTAAATTTGAGCAAGTAAACAAAATCAGGCTGTTTAGTTGTGCTGCTACTGCAGTAATTACGGTAGCCTAAAGGCACTCATGTGGATTTGATTGGGCTGTCATAACTCTATTAAGAGTGCAACTTTATTTAAAAGGTGGATTGCTGCATAACTTAAATGCTTCATTTAAATTAGTAAGAAAAAAAAAAGGTTTAATCTCTTTTATTTCCACTTCATCCGTTCTTACATTCATCTTCACCTACTGTCCTCCCTCTATTATCCTCCCCTCCTCCTCCTCTTCAGTTTTTCCTCTTCTCCTCCTGCCCTCCCTTCATGACTGGGCCCCATCGCTCAAAACCGTGTCACACCCCTCCCCTCACCACCCATCTGTCATGTCGGTAGTAATTATACGTCAGCCGTAATATTTACTGTACTTAAACCCTGACTGTGCTTTTTCCAGCGTCTGCCCTCACACAGTCACACAGATAGTTATCCCCATCAATCCACACACACACACACACACACACACACACACACACACACACACACACAAATCTTTCACTGCAAGGCAAATAAGTCCTGTGTTATTTTTCTGACATTTTCTCTGATAATTGGTGGTAGGTTGTTTTTGTTTTTTATTAAATCACTTAGTCAAAGAGAAACAGTGCGAGGAAAAAAAATCTAACATAGTGTGAAGAAGATGATAGACAAGGAAAACGGATTACAGAGCGTACTTACACTGATGCAGAAATGTGGATAATATCGCCGGTGTCAGAAAGGGAGATTTGTCAAATCCTTCACAAGTCAAATCTCTGTGGAAAGAAGTTTAATACCTCCACTGGCTTCTTTGTAATAAATCACTGAGGTCTGTGTTTGACTCTCTCAGAGTAAATAACAAGTACAGACAGTTCCACACTACATGTGTGCAGCTCATAAGTGAAAATAATGATGTATGTATAATACTGCCCGTTCAACATATTTATATATTTTTATTTAATATACATTTTCTTCCTGTGGCGGTATCAAATCATTTTTTCACCCTTTTTTGGTATTATTAGTTCCCAACCTGGGAGTCAGGGCCCCCACAGACGGCCGCAAGGTGACTTACAAAGAGGGTGAGATGATCTATAGACAGGATAGATATTATTTTTAAACTACAAAACAAAAGGTTCCACTTTCAGTCACTCCTTTTTTTCATTAAGGGGTGGGGGGTTGAATAACTGGATCATTGAATGTCGTCAAACCTCACAAAAATGGGCTCAAAATCTGGTTGAAGTCACAAACTGCTGGTGTCACAAGCACTACTTTACTTAACACGACTTTATTTAAGGGTCCAACAATAACAAGGGAACCACTGCTCTAGTTATCCCAGCTGGACTTCTAGGAAAAAAGACCCAGCAGCAGGAACAGTTAAAGTGACTTTACTGGAAATCATTGGTTAATAGACAGGCTTATATTTGGCAGTATGAAAAGAGGTAACAGCAGGCAAACAAGTCAAGTAGGGTAAGACAGGCAGGCAGGTTGAGTCAGGCAACAAGTCTGCACACAATATTATAGACATGATAAGTGGAACAGGAAACTGAAAACAGACTTGCAGAATAGCTAGAATGTAAAAGCATCTAGGCAACACTGATGATCTGGCAAGGGAACGGTGCTACAGGAAGGAAGATATACTGGAGAGCAAGTGTGGGTGTTAGTCTGGCAGACAGTCCCATGTGAAAAGAAGGGATTTGTGGAGAGAGAAACAACCTTTCCACCACAAGAACCTTCCACAGGGACTATGAAAGCTCTGCCTGTGTTTCCACTGGAGGAACCTGGATCTAAATCAAGTTCCAGGGAGATTTTTTTAAATTGAAACAGTATTTTGCACAAACTTTTGGGGGTGTGGTTGTCAGGGAAGGAATAATGGTAGGTGTGATAGTATGTCACTCATGTAATGACCAGGCTGTAAAACTAAAGATATTAAATAACTGTACCTGCACTCAGTGATTCTCTAAATAACTGTAGATGTGATGATGTGGACAACAGCAGAGTGATTAGTTTGAAATAAGCTGAATTGTTGCCACTGCTTCAGAATTTTATGAAATGCGATGGCTACTTTGCGAATGACTTATTTTGAAACAATGGACACAGGAAGTGGATAAGAGTGGAAGCAATGTGCATTTAGTCCTTTAGTTAATATTAGTTTATCACTCCATACACATAAATGAAGCAGCAGCAGCAACACTTTTTAGTACAAAAAAGTAACAAAGAAGAGGAAAGAGAGGAGAGAAAAAGGTAAATTTGGCTAGCTAACGTTAGATTTGATCTAGTTTAAACAGTTTAAAATAACTGTTTTTATTACAATGTGTTACATACACAACTAATTATTAATGTTAAGTATTAAACAACTACACCCTGACAAGTCATTTTTAGCTTATTTTTGAACATTTAAAATAATAAATATTACAATGTGTATTACAATTAATTATAAAATTAATCAAGTGTTTAGTTTTACTAAAATGTTCATGTTCAAAACTTATTTTCACTTTTTTTACAAGCAAGTACATTTTGTTTGAATGGTTATAGAAAAAAAATAGCATTAGCATTATTACAGTTAACCATAGACTGCAAATGCACTGTGCTAACCAAGCTAGCAGCTAGTGTTAGCTAGTGTTTACCTGCCCAGGGACTACATATGGAAATTAGCTAGTAACTGAATCTGGTACAAAGCATCTTTTCTCCTTTTGTGATTAATGTATTTTGTACATAGTTCCTGATATAAACCATTAAAAAATATATTATGTGGTCACTTTTGGCCCCAAAAATTCAAGATGGCGGTCAAAATACAAACTCTAGGTTTAAAAACAGGGTGACAGAGTGGCGCCAAAGTTGACTAAGCTTATAGTAAAGTACGCTACATGTAATTATATTCTGCTTTTATTTCACTTGTAAAACTTTTAAAGTGTTCTTGAGTCTCTGTATTAACTTTAAATGAACTGTAACACCAGTATTGCTGTCATGCAACTCTTTAAAGCTACATGCTGTACTTAGCAGGTGAATAATTAACACATAGCCGGGTAAGTGTAAGCAAATGCATCGCTGTTATTTATTATTTATCTCCCTGAACAGGAATAACCAAACATCACACTGAAATGTGTTTTAAAATACTGACATTATTATTGTTTACTTTTTAAGGGTGCAACATGAAATAACATTTCAGCTTTTTAACTTTGGTGTCTATTCACGTAAATGGTACCTGATACCTTTACTTTAAATTCACACTGTGGGTCCGTGCACACACACACACACACACACACACACACACACACACACACACACACACACACACACACACACACACACACACACACAGGCAGATATTAATATAAAAAGAAAATAAAACCCCTGTTGCAGACTTACTAAATCTTCACTATATCCAAGTCGGAGAGGATGAGCTGTAGCCTGTAGCATGAACTGGGCTAGCTGGGCAGTGACTAAGAGTACAGTCACTATGCTAATGAATGCTAATACATGCGCTCAGTTGGCTAATGAGCTAACATACACCTGCGAAGCTAACGCAGGAGCAAACAACTGTCCGACATGTTATGTGCAGATATATTTCCACCTGCTCACAGAGAGTATGCAGGAATAAAATGTTGGCAAAGACTGTTGAGTAGAAAGTCTGTCAGACACACATTGTTTACTTGCCTGACATGAACTTCACATGACTTTCTCCATGGCGACATTAACAAACATTTAGTAAACACACCAACTTCCTCTTTTCCCGCAAGTCTTTAGCACACTGGCGTTGACCAATGAATGACATTTATTACGCTTAATCACACATACCACTTCCTGTTAAGGCCATGACTTTTTCAAAATAAAATATTTTTAACTTTACGTCTGTATTTTTAAAAACTTGACCAATGAATGAGCAGTATTTCTGTTAATCACACACACAACTTCCTGTTAAGACCAAGAACTCTTCAAAATAAAATAAATATTTTAAACTTCATCTGTGTGTTTTTAAAACGTATTTACTATACTGTACGTACCTTTTTATCTTTAGTGCAATAGCTTTTTAAACCTATTCTAACCATATCATGAAACAACTTTGAAACTTATTTAAACAACATATTTATCATTTAACATTTGTATGACAATGTATGTTTTTTGTTTTGTTTTTTGTATGTGGTTACACGTCCATTATATTTTACAGGATGTGGGATACACACTAAGATTTTAATGAGTAACACTCAATGTAAACCTAGCTTTAGGTTGTTTACAAGAATACTCCACAGGACACTTTTCACATACTAAAGAAAGATGATAAACATGGTGAACATGCAAACCATCAGCATTAAGCATTGTCATTGTGATAATGCATACCACTGTGACCAAACAAATTATTTTGTAGAATACTTTCTGTAATCATTTTCACACTCACAATTGATATTTTAGTAGTATTTTATATTTTTACACTGCAACACAGTGTTATGTCGTCTGGCAACACACTGTGTTCCTATCAGGTACGTGCAAACACATATTCATATTAACTCCTAATGAGCATAATTTTGATTGCCTCATGCTTGTTTGAGATGGAAGAGAAAATTACTGCTTGACATTCCTGCACACACCATCCTCTAGCTGGTTTTGACTTGAGAGGACAAGCTTTAGTTTGAGACAATGAAAAGACAGTGTAGACTGTGTTGTTATAGATTTCTTGTTGCAGTGGGTGTGACCTTAAACAAGACAAACAAACAAGACTATATCAAACCAACTGACCAATCACTGCAGAGCCTCTGCAAACCCCAAGAACCAATCAGTTGTGAGATGAGTGAACTCAGTTTGGCACCTTATTAGATCTCCCCCACAGTCTGGAACCACTGGAGATCGTGTAGGTGGATACAGAGTGAATATGTGTTGCCCGAATACCTTCAGGGACCGCGGTGCACCAGGTCGAACCAGAGCAATGTGTGTGTGTTTGTGTGTGTGTGTAGTTTGTGCACTGTGCGTGGCATGTTTGCTCTCGCATCGATGACTAAGGGCAATCAAGAATAAATGTGTGAGCATGATTTTCGTGCTCCAGTAGGAATTTCTCAGCTTGCCATCTGACGGTCAGCGTGGCTCTTTCTCGCTGGATACCTGTGAATTGGCAGCGAATTGCTTTGAAATAAACCCAATATGTTTCCACACCGATCCATCTTCCATGCTGTGCTGGTATGTCCGAGCTCGGAGGCTTTATTGTCATATGGGCCAAGAGTTACAGGTCAAGTGGAATCTTTTACTTTTGTATATTCTTTGTTTTTGTTTTTCAGATGCCTGTATGTCTGAGAATACCTTTTTCTACCACAATAAAATGCTTTGTTTCTACAATAAGAGTGCAGATGTCTTGAAAAGATGAACCAGGTTGATGAAAACTGCTTGGTCAATAATAGACATAATAGACACATAATAGACAATGATTAAGCAATTGAATGTTTATCTTTGTGCAGTTAAGTCTGCTTTTAGTATTTTTTGATCCCATGTTGTTGTACTGATTATGTGGGGGCCGGTCCTGATTACATAATTATTCCAGATCCAGTTACTGATTGATATTCAATGTAAAAACACTAGATGTCACTTTATGTACACGCCTGCTGCCTCCCTCCATCCATACCCACAGTTTCCTCTCATGCTCTCATTGGGAACTGTTCATTTCCCATCTCAGAACTTTCTCCAAGACACAATGACTACTAGCACATCTTGCTTTTAGCTACAGGATTTTGCATTTTTATCACTATGTTTATCACAAAATAAGTGTTTTCGTGCAAACCTCAGACAGGAAACAAGCAATAGTATGATCAGATGGATTGTAAACTGCTGAACTACAGTAACTATTATAGAATGTCAGTCTAGACAGAGAAGAACGTACAATATGAGAAACAATTTAACCATTCATCTTCATATTATCTTCCACATAACTTTGACTAACCTGGAGGCTTGTATGTGACTTGATTGATTGTCTTATAGCTTTTGTTTGTTGCCTTGGTGCACCTGTTTTCACCAAGGTTGCATTCAGAGATCTCAGCATTTACTTGTGTGAACACAATATTCATACCTTATTAGACCGATGGCTGGAGGGCCAGAAATAAAACCTAATTTGTAATAAACCACACTTTTTCTTTAACCTACCATCCTTTTCATATTGGTTTAAGGAAAACTGAGAAGACACCAAAAGTAAGACAAATTGGTACATGTCCATGTCCACGAAAAGGGTTCAAAGGTCACTTCCAAAGGACAAAAGGTCCCCACATGCATCAACAGGCAGAGGGATGCTGATAAAAAAGACTTTCCAAAGCCCAGAGAGGAAATTATATTTTTTACCGTGGTGTAAATTACACTAACGCGCTGCTGATTTGTGTACAATTGAGGTTTAATTCTCGAAAGCCCACGGTTCAACATGAAAGTAAGCGTTTTTTCAGGCAGCAAAAATCCAGTTGATACTCTCTGATACGATAATATAATAAAAGAGCGACTGCAGGGCGAGAGCTTTTAAAAGAATGAAACAATATGCTTGCATTATGCTGATCTGACTGATAAAAGTGTCTCTGAAGTAAAGTTTTTCACATTATATAATGTCATTTACATACTCTTACTTAATGCATGCCACATGACATATCGGTGTGAAATGTGTTAGTTTTACTTTGATTTAGCACACTGAACTTTAAAGCTACTGTATGTATGTCCATCACTCAAAGGACTGTTACGAAACTGCCTTTATCTCATTAGAGTGTAATTATACCACATGCTACTCATAATTAGCCGTAAGTGGCGTAACACCAACAGCTTTATTGGTGATATAACTTGGGCTATTGTGAGCTTTGAGTCATTCAGAGTTGTGCTGATTGGTTTGGAAAAGGTCTTGATTACTGTAATGAGAGGCTGTGTGACTGTAACACACTGCCAAACTCAACTCCCTTCTTCTGGTGATTCTTGTTTTCGCTGCTCTTCTTTTTTCTCCTTTTTCTCTTTTAATCTTTTTACATAACTGCAAATTATGTCAATATTTTTAATGTATTCCCACCCCAGACCTTTGTACACTCACCCACCCACCCACACTTAGAATCTCTGCTTGACCAGATACACAGAGTACATTCTTTCTTGGTGATGCTGCATCTGAGAACAAGTCTAGTGTTTGTTGCCTTATTAGTTCGGGCAGCTGACAGTTAAAGCAACATGTACTAAAGTGACAGGTAGAAAATGTATTTCCAGCATCACTTGGCAGGTTTTGGAATGTGCAAAATGACCCGAGTAACTTTTGGATGTGGCATGAGAGTCAATGTTAGGCGCGCTTCAAAACGACTGTCATGTCGGACTTGTCACACAAGACTATTCAAAGGATTTACCAAGAATGGTGCAAAAAGCAAACTCTACCAGTGACTGGTGATCTTGCAGGTGAAAACAGCCTGTGTATAAGATTAGGAATGGTGAGAATACATCTCTCGGGACGAGTTTCTTGAATGCAGCCAAAGACCACGATGCTGGATGCCAATGTTGTCAGCAGCAGAATTTTGAGGGTGGACAGACTAACCAGGATTTGTATCCAATCAGATTTATGTTATACTAAAGCTTTGGGTTCATGTTAGCTTTACGATTACTGCTAGTTTTGTATAACATATTTATTCTTTTTGACAAACCTATGCCTGCATCAGTTTTTGTACTGTGTTGGCACTACTAACACAGATCGACTGCTCTCATTCAAAGGAATAAGAGGGCTCCATACTCTCACTCAGAACTAAAGTGGGTCTGAATGCAGCCTAAAACTGCATGTTTGCACTGTGTAGAGTGTAGTGTGTTTACACGGTGTCCACAGGCTGCGTAGTGAAAGCAGAGCAGAGTGTCTACCATTAGAGGATGCATTCAGGCACTGTATTGAGTGTAGGTCAACTGTGTTTTGGCAGCACTCAGAGCCCAGCCTGAGAATCAGAATGGAAGAAAATGGAACTTAAGTGTGGAAATATGCTTTGGGTTGCATTTCTGTGCATAAAGCAAGAAAGGGGAACGCGAGTTGGTATGCAGCCTGTGTCGACAGCTGTATTGATTGAAAAAGAAGCGAATCTATTCTGACAGACAGACAACTGAAAAGCATTGCTGAGGATTTAAGAACTGTAAATATTTAAGAGCGTTATTGTATTTCACTTTTGGAATTGAACATCTGCTTTGAGTGCAAATGTATTTCGATATGTTTTTGCTAATGTCAAACAAAACCCTATTATCTATTGCTGAGAACAGACACAGGAGGATGCAGACGTGTGTGAACTTCAGTATATGCACCTCAAACACTTTACACAAGTCTTCTCTAATACAGATGCTTTATTCAGGCAAAGTTTTTAGCAATAGGTATGTTAGAGAAGAGTTTGTCCAACATATGAACAGACTCACATTATAAAGTACAACAGATCAAAATGTCTGCTAACAGTTGCTGAAGGCAATCCACGAATCACCTCCATTACACACACATTAACACAACATATTTTATCACAACAAAAGAACATTTAAACACTTATTACAACCAAAGTCATAATAAGTACCTGAGTTGTCACCATGGGTGCATTAGGACCCCTAGGATCCCCTGGGCACTGAAGCTGATGCCCCCCCCCAAACAACTGTTATGTTAGTCTGATTGGATAATACTGCTGTCGGTTGGAAACCTTGTAACTCTGCTTTGAACATAGTACGTTTCTGAGTGACCATAATTATCATCGCCAAGAGACCGTCACTGAAGGCCCCTTTCTGCTCAAGGGCCCCCGGGCACTTGCCCATATGGCCTGTATGGTAGATCTGGCCATGGCTGTCACAATGTTGCACAGATGTATGTGCACAGTTCAAGAATTTCCTTCAATAAGTGTGTAAAATAGGACTGAGAATTCAATAAAAGCAATACTCTAACAGCACCATATTATAAGCAAAACTAACCCAGTGAAGTGAAGTATGCCTGCCTGGAAGCTCTCTGGCTCCAATACTGAAATTTGCAAGGCTGTCCTTTAAATGTCATAATGCAGCTGCAGCTTTGTTTTCCTCCACTTGTGTCCTGCCCTGCAGCATATCTTTTTAAAGTTGTGCAATCTCCCTATTTTTCACTGGGGCTCTTGATTTATTTGTGACTTTTATTACATTCTGCGGAGCAACAGAGTCAATCGTTGTTTTTAGCTTTGAGCTAAGTTCTTAGTCGATGTGTCGGAAGGGAGTAAAAGTGTGGCGGTCTTTATAAAGAAAGAAAACGCTCATCAATTTATGAGAAAAGTGTGACTGTGTTTTTGTACTTGCTTGTTCTTTCAATCAGTGTGACGGATGAAGAGTTGAAGCTAAAGAGAGAATATGGAGAGAAAGAAGGGAAGCTAGAACCAAAAAAAGAAGTGAAAGGAAGGAAACGAGAAGGAACGAGAGAAAGAAAGTCAGTTTCTTAAAGTTAGGATAAAAGTTGACAGCTCAAAGTAAAGAAAATAAAGGGCTGTGGAGAGGTTTTTGGTGTCTATCACTGTCACAACCAAGAGCTATTCATGTGATTTGATATCAAAAATAGTGCTCGGATTCGCTCAGAGAAACAACCCCGAAGTCGTATTACACAGGGGACGACACGACTGTCAAGCACGTTTTATGAAGTCACGTTTCAAGGCTTTGTATTGTGCAAACTGAAATGATCTGACATTTGTACACTTGCTCAAAGGGGTAAAAGTTGAAGGAGAAAAAAAAGAGGATTTCAATTGTTGCTAAGTAGTGAATGATGTGGGAAGAGCGAGCGGTAAACATGATGTGACCAAGTTAGTTCGTGGGGAGGCGTGTAGAAGCTAATTTAGAAAAGCTATTGAACTTTTAATGAACTACAATACAGAACATAAACTGCATCTTTTATACCATAATTAATTATACACAGTTATCTTATCAGACAGGAAATCACAAAGTTTCATGTTTCATGTTATTTTAGGGTGATACGAGATCGCATGGAGCCTGGGATGGTTGGTAAGTTTTAGCTTTATGTCAGTGCACCCTTTCCCTTTATTTGACTTGCCAGGGTATGTCTCACAGCTCAGGTGAACTACCTATTTCTTCTGTTACTTCAAAGAAACCATTTTCTTTCCCCTTGACACTTTCCAGTAAAGATGTACTGGACACCCAAGGGTTCCTACAACTCAAAATTCCATTTGGGAAGAGAATTGTTTCCCCCCTAGAAACTATCAATTGTACTTATGAAAAGTCATTGGAAGAGTTTATCAGCTTTACCTAGCTTGTTAATGAAATTAATTTGTATATAAGTAAAACCTGAGGTAAAGTTTCATGGTTGACAGGAAGACAACAGGAGGGTTAAGTTAAATGTTTGCATTTGATCCATGTAGAAGACACAAAATAGATGCTGCGCTGTTCTTGTATTGAATCTAGAGCTAGTTAGCCTTGTTAGATCTCACTTTTATTTTACTGACAAAAAAACAAATACTTGACTTCAGAATTTGTGTATTTCAGGGAAAATGATCACACATTCAAATCCAGAGTGTGGCACAACCAGAACTGAGTTCACAGCGTTCATCCAGCTGTTAACTAAGACAGCGTTGATTATGTGGACTCAAATACTTACTAGGCATCCTAGCATGTAAGCAAAGAGGTTAACAATGATACCTTTGTACCATAAACCATAACAAAGAAAAGCTTTTGACATGTAAACTGTACAAAGTCGAAGTTGTGATATATGATTTTATAAGAATGTGTACTGTCCAGGGTCAGTTTTCCATAATATATTATTGAAATACTTTAGGATGTTTCCAAATTGACACTGAACTATTATGGTTGAAGATGAAACTATGACATGTTGAAATTATTACATATATTAAGGGGTTTTAACTTTTTTGATCACATATGATACAAAGGGCTAAATTAATGCACAAATACTATATAATGGGACACATGTCAATGTTGGACAATCATTGTTCTGCAGAGGTGTTGGCGAATGTTCAACTGGTTCATTATACAATGATTTACAGAAAAAAAACATTATCTTTATGAAAATGTTGCTGAAGTCTGGCACCAGAAGCTTTGTTGGTGCCAAACAGAAGGGCTGTGTCACTTTTGATATACATGCACATATCACAGCGTCTGCCAGTGGGATTCATGTGGAGTCATTTCTATTCATTTCAATGAAAACTGTGCTGCTGTTTGGAGGGAAAGTTTCAATCTAAACTGCAAACACAAGTGCACTTTAAAACAATGTGCTGATGCAGGAAGATTGTGTGTGTGTGTGTGTGTGTGTGTGTGTGTGTGTGTGTGTGTGTGTGTGTGTGTGTGTGTGTGTGTGTGTGTGTGTGTGTGTGTGTGTAGTGCTGTAGCCTCTCCGACCCATCTGCAAAGCAGTAATTTTATCTTAGTGCATATGTTCTTATCTCTACAACCAAATAACACCAACACACACACACACACACACACACACACACACACACACACACACACACACACACACACACACGCACACACACACACACACACGCACACACACACACACACACATGCACACACATGCACACACCTGACTGCCACTAACAGTCTACATTGTGTTTCCTCTCTTAGGACTTGCACACACAAACACACACACACACACACACACACACACACACACACACACACACACACACACACACACACACACACACACACACACACACACACACACACACACACACAACACACACCTGAATGCCACCAAGTAATCGCCTCCTGTGATTACATTGTGTGTTCCCTCGGGACCTTGGCGCACAAGCTCCAACACACTCACACACACACACACACACACACACAAAAATGCACACACTGCCATTTTACCCAGAGGAATAATCTCTGTGGCTGGTATTTAGAGTGAGTGAGTGAGTTTCCTAACTGGATTAGTGTGGCCACTCCTGCTGCTGTCACAGGGGAGATAGAGTAGCTATGGGGGCTGGAAAGCTTTCTAGCGATGGGAGAACATCCAGAAGAGGTGGGGCAGCTGTGGTCAAATCCAACCTTGATCTCAAGTCTCAAATTTGAACGATCTTATTTGCGATATGTTGGAGTTAAGTCTCTCAAGGAATGTCCACAACATCCATAGGAGTGAAAGAAAAAGCTGTTTCCATCACATTTTGTGCTGATCATGAAAACAGTTAGCCTAGCACTTTCTTTTCATACGAGGACAGACTGCAGTACCTGCTACAATCAGCAAACAGTAGTAATGTGCAAATCCTTAACTATCCTGCACTCTCAGACACTCCAGTATCTTATTGACCCTGTAGCTGGAGCAAAACTTCTTGTAGGGGATGTATCATGCACTTTTCCAAAATTATAATCTGGCCTCTACTGGGTTATTTTTCCATGAGTTACAGTTAAATACAACCCCTATTAATGTATACTGACTATGCAGGCCCTCAGTTGAGCCTTTGTCTGAAACAGGCCATTTTACCTCCTGTCTCTCAACATCTGTTCAATCTGTACTCAAAGGTCAGAATTTGTGAGTTCCCAGTTGGAAATTTCAACTGGATTTCCCCCTGAAGTCAGAAGGTTGGATGAACCTCACCAGCCCTGATCTCAAAATCCAGCTTATATCTGTGGACGTGTTGCTACACTGTTTGTATGCACAACACAATAGTTTTAAACTTCCAGGGAGTATTTTTGTTACATTATATGTCCCCTTTAAGAACTTTATCACAGCTGTGTTTTTTGTATAATTACTTGAAATTCATCAACGTCAATCACTCTGTTGCAAATGCTGATTTTAGTTCCTGCAGTACACCAAGTATGTACTGCAACATGTTTTTCATTGTATGTTCTAAGAGGCATTTCAAAAACCTAAATAAGGTAGCAGCTGGCTGGAGGGAGATCACCAATTAGATGGAAGTTTCTAGTAAAGTTGCTTTTGGCTGTATTGTATATTATAGAAACATCTGGATATCTCAATACAAAACATTTGTTTTCCTGTTTTAAAAGTGCAAGAGTAGGACAGTAAGTACTCCCCCATCTCCCCCTCTTGAATGATAACATTTCCGGTCTGATCTTTAGTTACTTAGTTACTTTGCACAGCTGATAGGTACATGGCATAACAGTGTGGAAAGAGAGCATCCAATGTTATGTGACATGATACTTAGATGCTTGCTTGCTGTCAGGACACAGTGTTACCTATGGAGCGCTGGAAGAAATGTTCAAATTGAAAAAAAAGGGGGGCAAACGAACATAAAGTCACCCTGTACCAACTGTGTAATGAAAGAAGAAAATATATTTGATTTATATTTGATTACATGTGATTACTGTTGGAAAGCTAAACAACTTAAAATTATAAGCCGAGGATAATAAGATGGTTTGAATGTCTAGGTAACCTCGTTGATTGACAACTACCAGGTCCTTCTCTCCCTCTGTCTCTGTAACCCATATTCCCACTGTCAGTTTACCTGCCTCAGAATATATAAAAATAAATAAATGAATCAAGGAAGTTTGCTTGTCACATTGCATCCTGCTGTGTCCTCCTTTTTTATTTGCATAACTCAATATTAATAAACATGGTCTTGTCTAAATGAGCTATATTTTTGCACTGTGCACCCATGTAAACCAATGTAACCAATACATGTATTAGCAGCATATATGTCATATAGGTTTTTGTTGTTGTTGTTGCTGTTTACCTCAGGCAACTTCTGTCAGAAAAGCTTTCCCATGATGTTAAAATAATTGTTCTACTAATGGTTATACAGTTGTTTTGGTGGCATGGATTCGGTGGATGGAATGCATAAGCAGCATCCTGAAGATTCAGCAGGGAGAGCAATCAAACCCCCAGGGAGGTTCACAAGAGGAGCAGCAGACATTAATCACAGAGATATGAAAAATACATAATTTCAAGAGACAAGCCTACAGAAACATATTGTATATATCGACTGATAACGAACTGAAGAGAAGTGGAGGAAGAAAGGGTGAACAGCACGCAGTCAACAGCACAGAGCAGGCAGGGATAAGGCGCCTACGGCTTCAATGCGTCACGTTTCGGTGATATAAATCATCATTTCTTGTGTTGTTCTCTGTGCTTGCTCTCCTCGGCAAGACATTTTACCCACTATCCCCAACAACAGGAGCATTCTGCGGGTGACTTTGGTCTAGAGTTGACACATACATGAGGCACATACAAACAATGAAAAGAAGACAGGGGATGAACAAAAAAAGACAAATGTAAGGGAGAAATGTCAAGACGCACTGGGACAAGAAGTAACAGAAAAATGACAGACAGTGAGACCAGAGGGACAGGAAAATGAATATGATCATGATGACATGGAACAAGACCCACGCTGTATTTTGAAGATTATGATGGCCTCTATTCATTTATTTTTGTGTAGGGATCATATCCCTTTTCTAAGCACCCTTCCAATGGTACCTTCTTTATTTATTTATATCTTACTCTCTCTAACTGCCTCATTTCCCTCAAACTCTTTCCTTTGCTGTCATGCAATGGTGAGCCTCTCTCTTTATCAAATTATGTTTTATTCTCTGACATCATCTTGAGTTAAGCAGTGAATGATGTAACCACATTCATGCTTGGTGATGTGTTTGACCAAGATTTAAAAGCAATGCTAGAAACTCTGTGAAGGTGTACTTTGCTTTGCTTTGTGCTTTACCATTCTCACAATAAAAATCTTAACATGTTAATGTTTACCATCGATACACTGGCACTAAGTATAAATACTTTTTATTTCATACATACTGTAGGGCCACTCAGAATTGACTCAGCTACTTTGATTTATAACTACCAAAGCACTACTACACTCTGTCTCCTTATGGAGACACTGAACAGACTGATGGTCAGATGGTTCTGCAGGCAATTCTAGGCAACAGTGAAGAAGAAAATGCAAGCAGCCATGAGCAGCTGCTGTCAGAATAGTGTTGGGCAAAGCAGTTCTTTTCAGTGTACTGATTCATTAAAATAAGTTAATTAAAAAGGCTTGCCGAACTAATCATTCAAGGGTGGCTTGAATGGACTCCTCTTGCCCTGGACCTACCGGTCACCCCTAGCAACAGTACCTGGAGCAGTGCTGTAATCTCCTTCAGTATGAGCAGGCTGAAGATCTTTTGCCACCTGCACAGTTGGATGTTTTGTTCTTAAATATCTACGAGAAGATTTGCTGTGGACCCAGCTTTGCTTTGCAAATTTTACATGATGCAGCTGATTTGATAAGTGATCAAAGAGATTGTCAAAATTAGGATTCATCCCCAGGTAAATTTGAATGTGCCAAATTTTACGTCAAACTATCCAATATTCATCAGAACATTCAATATGGACCAAAACTGGACAACTGACTGATGCTGCCATCTCTAGAGTCTACTAGCATGGTTGAAAACCATTGGCTAGACAGTTGGTCACAGTAAAATGCCATGCATCTTAAACAGACAGGACATAAGGATGGGTCAGTGTGCTGCAATCTTAATGAACATGCTTTTCACTGAGGTGACAACTAACCAAGTGTCAGTGTGTCGAGTCATGGCCAAAATACACACTGAGGTTAAAGAAGTAACTTGAACCGAAAATAAAATTGACCTCTTATGAAAGATTAAGATTTAGTCTGAAGTGCACTTAGCTAAAAATAGATGAGCATGCAGCTTGAT
The DNA here is from genome assembly GCF_963691925.1 of Scomber scombrus. Classification (NCBI taxonomy): domain Eukaryota; kingdom Metazoa; phylum Chordata; class Actinopteri; order Scombriformes; family Scombridae; genus Scomber; species Scomber scombrus. Next base: position 27,049,746 of record NC_084978.1, read on the forward strand.
AACAATAGCACAACTATTAAACGTTAATACTCCGCAGCGGCAGAAGCGTTGGGCGACAGTTTGGGCAGCTTGGACTACAGTTTCCAGTGTTGACAGTGATGTGTTGAGTTGTCTCAAGGATTTGAGGGAGCGAGAAAGAGAGAGAATATTAGTCTCACTTTGGGAGGCTTTACAGTGCTACTGTATTCCAACTAGTATTCCCGCTGCTTGAATGCATGACATATGGATGTTATGACGGCTCTCACGCTTGAAGATACAAAAGTTAGGACTCTAACCCCAGTGAGTGTCACGGCAACAGTGGCAGCAGCAGAATCAGTGAGACCGCACTTCTTCACTTTGACAGAGCCTTCTTGACACGGTAGGAGGGAGCTTTCATTTGCCAGACGGGAGCTGTAGCAGCAGATTTTTCATTTACCAAGGTACCCAAAATAACTTCTTCTTCTGCTGACGAACAGTGTCTACATCTGTCTAAACGCAAAGACGTCCAGAGAACAAGAGGCGCCATAAAAAACGACAGCTTCTGTGACATCTAATGAACATATCCTCATCTGCGTTGAAAATCCAAGCGTTGACAACAAGCACAACAAGCAGTCGAGAGCGGCACAGCAGGAGCAACAGAGGTGAACGCAGAACTGACAATATCAATGAAGCGCCTTGTTTGAAGTGCCAAACGTGATTGGTGTGTATTTGGATTAGCTGACACGCCACAAAGGAATTACGTTTTTCCTTTTTTTTGTTTTCCAGAATAAGTGTGATGCTTCAGTTGAACAAAGAACATGAATAACCAAGCTTGGATTATTTATTTTTCTAGTCTGGGAAGGCAGTTTTAAGACTTTTAAGTGAATGTATGTGAATGCTTACATCTGAAGGATATCTGAAACAGGTAGAAAAATGATGCACTGCTAGTTTGTGGCCTATAAAACAAGTTCTATGCCATCCAACATTCCATACACTGAGGAATTCATGTTGTTGAATGGGTCGACATAGAAATAACACAATGGTTCCCTAGTCTGAGGTCTCAGACAGCAAAAATATGAATGTGTATTCATTCATTCTGGTTGCATTCTTAACAACACCTGTCTGGAAGTGGTATTAGGACTATGTGTGTGTGTGTGTGTGTGTGTGTGTGTGTGTTATGCACATACAGACAATTAAAAGAAGAAAAGGGACGAACAAAAAAAGACAAATGTAAGTAAGAGACGTCAAGACACACTGGGAGAGGATGTAACAGAAAAATGACAGACAGCAAGACCGGAGGGACGGGAAAATGAATGTAATCATGATGATACTGAACAAGACCCTGGCTGTTTTTTTGAAGATTATGACGACCCCTATTCATTTATTTTTGTGTAGGGTTCACATCCCTTTTCTTAAGAACCCTTCCTACCTTCTTTATCTATTTGTTTCTTATTCTCCCTGACCGCCTCATTGCCCTCAAACCATTTTTCTTTGCTGTCCTGCAATGGTGAGCCTCTCTCTTTATCAGATTCTTTTTTTATTCTCCGTCACAATGCCCAATCCTTCACTGTCGCTCTGGTCGTTTTTGTCTCCCGGCCTCTTCGCTGATAAATCACTGAGTGCAACCATAGAAAAATGGCAGCTTCATGTTGATGAAGTAAAGCCGCATTTTTGGCCATTGAATTTCAGCCAAATTATATGTGATTGTCATCAACACTGGCCAGCGGTGCACCAGTGATAAGATTCAGTGCTATGTACTGAGAGCAGAAGGCAGAAAGAGACGATACAAATTATTAACTTCCCTCTTTTAGAAAGCAAATATTATTTTCACTTTTCACAACCGTTGGCAAGTTAATTGCTGAGAAGTGGGAACATGGGAACATGCTCTTACAGCAGTGATGTGCACAGTTTTTCTCCATAATGATGGATGATTACACACAGTTAAGAAAATAAGTTGTAATGAACCTTAATTGTGAAGTGGTTTGTATGTTATGTTCTTTTTATATATGAATGGATCATCCAGCAAATGTTATGATTAAATTGGTTACCATGCTTTTCATGACGTACTAGTACACGTAAGGAGCATTATAACACATTAGCCCTACATTCTCCTGCTGTTTCCCTGTTTCCTACCCACATTTAAAAATATATATATATGATATCATGATTGTAAAAATGTTGCTCCTCTCCCTTTTCACTGGGCCCTAGTTCTTGATTGATCATTGAAAATTGATCACTCATTTCAGTCCAGTTCCATGTTACACAAATACAGTAATGCAGCTTTCCAGTTGAGTAGTTTGCTTCACAGTGTTTGTTCTGATGAAGATCTTAAGTCAGTTTCAATCATTAATACTGACAACACGTGTATCATTAGCTCTGTGGAGTTGAGGTAGGAATTTGGTATTTGGTGGACTCGTGGACCCGAGGATGTTGTGATTGTCAGTGGTAACAGAAGAAGCTTTCAACAGTGTTTTTTTGTATGTTTTGAAAGCTTTGTACCAGTAGTTTGCATAGAGGGTGTGTTCCAGTTGGGGTTGTTGCAGTTTGAAAATAGGATGATCATTTGGGTGAGGTGCTAGGAGGCTGCACTAGGCCGGTTTCTGTGGCGTGAGAAATGATAGACAAATTAGAAAATGGTGTGCAAAATAGTATAATGTCTGTGTTCTGATGTCTGAATTCTGACTTTTGAAATGTCTATAAATATGGGATGTACTTGGCATTCACTGTTTTTTCTTTGCACATAATAATTCAATTCCACCAATCAATGCTTCAGCCTGATTTTTGGCAAACAAAACAATCCATGGTGAGGTGAGGCTGAGAAGATAAAATCCCACAGGTTTTATTTGTTTGTTTTCCTTTTGCTGCAGCTTAGGTTGATTTTTGTTTTACTTTCTGAGGTTAATTTTTGCCTGTTTCATTTCATTTCTGTAATAAACATCACCTTTTTTGATTTCTTATTTTTCTTTTGAAAATCAAACTGAAACTATAAAAGTGAGGAGACTTTAATATGATTTTAAAAGTGAAGGAGACATACACCCACCCATCCATAGTTTAGGTGACCGTGGCTTTCAAGAGGGAGGACACACATGGTGCTTAACACTGGATACTTCATGAAGAAGTAGGAGGAATGAAAGGTCTGATCTTTTCACATAATATCTACAGTCTGCACTAACCTAATCCAAACACACACAGATTAGTCGAGCCATATATTCACAAAATGGTATCAAATAAGCCCGCACCCACAAACCATAAAAACATACTGCCACAGTCCATCAATCACGTTACATGTATTATTTACAGCAGATAAAGTAACACACATTTCAAATGACAGGATATTGAAATTCATATCATTCATCATAAAAGTTTGAATACAATGATTGATTGATAGTTGTGTGATTGACTAGCGACCTGTCCAGGGTGTACCCCGCCTCTTGCCCAATGTTGGCTGAGATTGGCTCCAGCCCCCCCCATAGCTTAAGCCCTCTGGAGGATAAGCAGTTAAGAAAATGAATTAATGATTGAATGAATGATTGCTTGACTGATACATTTCATGTGATCCTTTTAACTTAACATTTATAGGTCAGGGGGCAGATGCTTAGACATACCCTATAAAAAACTCTGTAGATTCATGACTAAAACTGTGTGTATGCACAAATCCAGAAATAGACACATCCCTGATCCTTGTTAGTATGAAACGTGGCACATGTGCATAATCCTTTCTTCCACTCCCACAATACTGTAAATGGATGCAGACACACTCTTAATTAACCATTTTCGTATCAGTATGCTGCCTGCTCCACCAGTTTTTACACCTGTCAATGAAACAAATGAGAAAAAAGATGCACAATTTCACCAACTGTAATGAACTGGTGAGATTCTCCAACAGCAGATCAGCTGTCATTCTGTTACTGTGCATCAATGTAACTGTTGACTGATATAGTCAAGGCTGCATGACCCCCAGGGGCCCCTGGGCACTGAAGCTCATGTCCCCCAAACAACTTTTATTTGACTCTGATTGGATAATGCTGCTGTTGGCTGGAAATCTTGTAACTCCATATTTTGTTTTGGACATACTAGGTTTCTGACAGTATCTATAATTATCAACATCAAGAAAAAAGGTCACGCCTTGTTTCATTTCTGAAGAGCCCAACCAAAAAAACAAAAAAAAAGGGTCCCTGGGCACTTGCTCAGTTTGCCCGTATGGTAGGTCTGTCCATGGATATAGTACCCATATCATAAACTGCTTGGATTTCCAGAAACTGTTCTAAGGGAGCTTTGTTGAAGAAGCAAAGTTCAAAATCTCTCGTGTTTGGTAAGGCTATGAACAAGTACACTTCTTTAGTGTTAATCCAACAGGAATCGAAAAGAAGCACTTCACCCACATATTCACAGCTGGGTGGATCGCCATCACCGCTGCACTTAAGGCAGACCCAGAGTCCTTGAATTTGTAGGAGTATGGTACAGTACTTATTGGAGGGAACCATAGCAGCTGGCAACCCAAAAGGGGAAATGGAGAAGGACAGAGGGAAAAAATGGTTACATTCCGCCTTTGCCTCTTCCACTCAAACAACTAGAAAGTCGGGTTTGAGTCCAGCATTGGACCCTGAAGCCATCACCTGCAGTGATATCTCCATCATCATATTTAAATGTAAGAAATGTATACAATGATTATTTTAACAAAACAGACTTAACAAGGTCTGTCACAACTATGGATTAAAAAAAAGACCAAAATTAAGATCATATAAAAAGTAACTACTATTAACTTTATAATACCGACTGGCATTTTACAGTTGTATGAGTAGACTAAATTAAACTCCATCTCTCACCTTATTCTTATCATATAACCTGTGGCTGGTCTGAAGTATGCATACATTGCTCATATTTTCACCCCATATTCTGTTCTTTTTTACAGCACCAGTTTATGTGTTGTTCAAGGTGTATGCATTTTTTGTGCGACCACATTGTTTACACATCTGGACACAGGTTTCTTCTGGACATGAGCCCCACCCTACTTCGTCTGTTATTCAGACACTGGAATACACTAACATCTATTTGTATGTGTTCAATTCTAAAGCCTCTGGCAATGTATTGGTACAGCTGGTGCTTCCTTGTTGGCCTGTGGTGCCTCCATGTGTTTTCGAGCACTAACAGTGTCAGTGACTCTACAGGGAGGGATCATTGATATATAACTGATGCTTTCTGGGTTATGGAACCTTAACCAGCAGTGATATATTATCATTTTCACTATACTCAACCTAATGACACAGAACATATAGTAAAGTATTAGTGTTCCTGCCCCACTCCCACTCTTCTTTCCAAGCCTCTACAAGCATCATGACTTGTGGGTGTAGTAAACCTCCCAAAACCTTTTTTTTTTCTCTCTCCCTCAGCCATTTCTTTCCATCTCTTGTGTTTCTCTCTTTCATTCTCTCTGTCTCTATCAGTGTATGTGGTGACATATGGTCAGTGGTGAAGTGTAGGAAACCTCTTAGCTTTCTGCCACTTCACATTACAACTGGTACTGACAGATAGAAAAGGCTACACACACACACACACACACACACACACACACACACACACACACACACACACACACACACACACACACACACACACACACACACACACACACACACACACACCAAGCCCTGAAATGCAGCGATTTTTCTTCGTGTTGCCACTGCTGCCCCAACTAACATCAAACATTCAACAGCCATAAATATCTTGGTGGCTCTCCATCTTTTGATCTTGTAACAAGGGCTGCGGAGTTGGTTCACTTATATTTAAGTTAAAAATATATGTCAAAAAAAGCAGTTTTTCACTCAGCTCAGTGCACTTTCCTCTACTTTTTGAAGGTTAAATCATCATTTGAAAACAATCTAGATGAAAAATCGCAGTTTTTTTGGGGGGGGAAAGAAAAAGGTGGAGTTTTGAAGAGACCTTCAACAGCAATAAATCATTACCATGATGATGATGAAACATTAGTGTAATTACACTGAGAAAAACATTTCAGATGTTTGACAGCCTGTCCTGCTTTACCGCTACAGCTTTTCAGAGCCCACGATATAATCACTGTCATATTATCAAGCACTGTTTGCCAATCATATTTTTTTATTGTGCAAAATGAGTTGAATAGCCATGTAACATCTATGATCTATGCTTTTGTATGTGGGGAATTTGGTGAAGTATGTGCCTTTGCTACCACAGGGGGTGCCAAAGTTGCAAATGTTGTACTTTTAATTTTCTATATGTAGCATATCTATTAATAACGCAGCTTTTCATCAGCTTTTACAGAGTTATAGAATTTCATATTTTCTCTGAGACAAGAAAGGGAAAACCAATTATTTAATATAAGATAGTTTATAGTTGAGTATTAAACTACTATAATTATTATTTTTTAACATCTTACAAGATAGCTAGATGGATAGATAGATATATACTGTAGTCATCCCCTTAGGGACATTTTGATGTCCAGTAGCTCACACACACACACACACACACACACACACACACACACACACACACACACACACACACACACACACACACACACACACACACACACACACACACACACACACACACACACATACGCACATACATACATACATACATACATACATACATACATACATACATACATACATACATACATACATACATACATACATACATACATACATACAAAGACCAAAAACAAAGGTAAGAACAGATTAAAAAGCAGCCTAAAAACTCAATAAATATGTAACAAAGTTATGATATGATTGTGTGAGACAGTTATAGTAAGAAGATAGCAACCTTAAAATATAAAAGGACTTAATCAATAGTTTATCTAATTGAGGGAAATCCACCACTTTTATTGCATTTAGTTACATTTCTGGGTCTATATTTACATTCTGGGGCTCTATCGGAATATCTTTACATGATCAACAGTTCAAAACGCCTTATTTATCTTAATCTGGTTCTTAATGCAGCCCCTCAGTTCAGCCTCTTTCTGAAACAGGCCATTTTTTGCTCCTGTCTCTTTAAGAGCCCCCCATCCCGAGGAGCCCACTCTGTTCGGATTAGTTAACTTCTGGAAGCTGCTCAGGAAGCTACATTAAAACAACATAGTAGTAGGATTTCACTTCTTTTTTTCATTCTTTACTCAACATTGCAAGTTCTAAAATACACCTGTGCATGTTTGAGTCCAACATCTCTGCTTCCTTCATGTGCTCAGATCAGTCTGACACCAAAGTCAAGGCAGCAGCTGATTTATGTGCAACACATGAGTGGTTGAACTGATCAGTTGTGGGATATCACAAGGAAGACTCCAAACAAACGTATACATGAGGAAGATACTGAACATTTACCTCAGAAAACCATCTAAAAAGTTGAGAGAGATAACCCTCGCTACTCTTGGAATAGACAAAGAATCTAAGAAGGGCTGAAAAGCAAGTATTCCCTTTTTAAACCGTTCAGAATCTCTAGCCGCACTGTTGGAAAATCTGCAGTGAAAGAACAACCCGAAGAGAAAATGAGAGGAAATGCAGGAAAATGAGAGAGTCATCGAGTCTCTCGATTGTCCATCATTGTGTTTAGCACCAAGGACACTGCTGCAACATGTCATTATGCTGCTGTCACAACTCGTCAACCTAAAATAGTCTCTTCATCAACAAGCACATACTGTAGGCAGAGAATTGTCTCATGGATATATCGGTGATAGAAGTGGAGGTTAAAGATATGTTAGTGCTGATTAGTGTTTGGAAATTACAGCATTCTTTGATACTAACCCATAGCAATTATTTCTGAATGTAGTTAATGAAGACAATATAGTAATTTCAAGATTTTTAAAAGATCTGAAGTTAAGCTAAGATCTTTTACTGATAACACATTTTTAGAGTCCACTTTATTTTCAGGTTTTCCATTTTTATGATGTTTTTCAGGTGGATAAATGGTTTTTGAGACTTATTGGTTTTGTCAACAGCCAGGCTAATCATAGGGCAAGTTTTTGCCTTTCAGGTATAACCATTACATTCAAATCAGAACTAAGCATCTTCTTTGATAGATAAATACCTGGCCATTATTTTATTGGTCTTACTGCTGATCTGAAGGTATTTCCAGAAAAAAAGTAAGACATCACCTCTAATCTACTCACTGCAAGGGTTTACTAACCGCAATACTGCGCTATTGATGGCAGGGAACAGCCATAAACACACTATGTCACTTTTTTTTTTTTTTTTCATGAAGCCCCTCTTCTTTTACACTTCTCTGCTTGGTGCTTGTAGCCAAACTGGCACCAAGCCCTCATAACAGAACTGGGCTCAGGGTGGGCTGTTCGGTGCGTTGGTGCTGATGTTCTGTAAATCAAAAAGACGTCTGTATAAACTTTTTGTCTCAATTATGTGTTTAAACTCCCAGTGCGGTAGAACAGGCTGCCTTTAAAGGTGCATCCATTCAGACTCCATGTCATAAATCCCTGCTTTAAGGCTTAAGGGGACAAATTGATTGATCAACGTTTTTTCCTGCCACAACATGATTTAAAGTGCTGTCCATGTTCGTCATGTACTGCTGCTCTGTTTGGCCGACATATTACCAACATACCTTAATTTACCTTGACAAAAGAAAGGTGCTAATACCACATACAATGCACACCACACTGTTGAGCCACCCTGAATCCCTGCAGGCCTACTCAATGCGCAATGGACCACATGAGAGACCTATTTAAAATGTATCTCTGTTTTTTTCTGCAGTCTTACTTCATACACCTCACAATAAACTAGAGAATTACAATGACTAATTACAAAATACAGGTTTCATTATTATTTCTCTCTTGTTCTTCATTGTTCTGTCTTTCTTTTTGGGAAGAAACACCAGTTCGCCAAAGCTGGTCCAACCCTTTCAAGGTTGTGAAAGAGTGTCAGCTGAGGTGTTGACAGATTCAGATCTGTGTCGACAGACCACCATCACTGTGTCGGTCTCAATGGGATGTTATAGTTTTTGATTTCAAAGGAGAGTAGACAAGAACGATACGACACCAGGGAGATTCTCTCAGTGTGTATTACACAGTTTCCGTTTAATATTCTGTTCCATATTAATTTGTATTTTGGAAACTGAGGCAGTCCGTCCTTGTATGGTCTCATTTTGTGTAGATATGCCCTGAAGTAAACTATATGAACTTTACAAATGGTAATGGTCAGTATAAGGTCAGTGCGTTGGACAGTTTACTTGTATAAATATAGCTAGTTTTCAGTGGTAGCAACATGAATATGGAGTGGCAGATGACTTGGGTCAGAAAGAGATTATAATTGGATACTGTATCCTCACTTGCCTGCAGATGTTAGCTATCACTTGGCTACACAAGCTTTTGGTGAATATGTGCATTCACACAGACAAATAGAGAGTCACACAGCCTCATTTAACCCTCTCCTTAACCTTTTCCCTGACCTTTTTCCAAACAAAGAGCTAATAATCACCACGGAGGATTTCCCTTATCTATGGGCCTTCACTTGCTTGCTCTCACACACATATGCATACATGCACACAAGGGAAATGCCTTCACCTTTAACCCATATATTAATTTTGCTTTGAAAAACTTGAAAAACTGAGTGGTGTTCACAGTGTGCTATTGTAGATATTGATTTCCTGTAACATCTAATATTCATGAGTCAAAATTCCAAACCTTAACTTTTCACTGTACTGATAATCATCTTGTTAGAATAGATGAGTCTGCATGAGATCTGAATGAGTAGCCACTGCAAACAGGATGGTCTATACATATCTGGTGGTAACAGGTATCAATGGCAGCATCCGACATAATGAAAAGAGCACAAATGCATAAGTACCTCATGTTGTACCTGCAACTGTAATCAACTGTAAAATGTCAGAGATGTATTTCTATATGTACTAGCACTTGATAATCATAGAAGAAGCCATGTGTGTTATTAGCAGTTCTTCAAAACTTTACCTTTTGAGGGGAAACAGGGCTGTCACTTTGATGGGTAATTTAAGTGTAATTTGAATGAGGCTGCTGCTATACAAGCCTGAGGGAACTTAAAGCTGCAGTTGGTAACTTTGAGGAGAGAGAGGACTTAGCATCAAATTTGAAGAAGTACAACTTTCAGATCCCTCCCCCTCCCTCTCCGCTGCACTCCTGCCCTGCCTCCAAAGTCCCTCCCCCAGAGAAGGCTGACGTGCGCACGCCGGCACGCGACCATGTATGCTGTTGTTGGTAACAGAGGTATCAGTAGTTTTGTCCTCGCTGATGGTTGTTGCTGCGCCATTACTTTCTCTACGCTCCTGTAGCCGCTCTCCCGAGCTGAGGAGGAAGGGGGAGGGGGCTGTGTGCGTGAGCAGTGATTGACAGCTGTCAGACACTCCATCAGACACCGTCCTGGCTCTGATTGGTTCTTTTTGTCCGGTCGCGGTGGATTCTGGCGATTTGCCAATTTGCAGTAGGAGCAGTATGTGGGGCTAAATGAACCTGTTTTTTTTTTTTTTTTTTTTTTTTTTTTTACAGATTACTAGTTTCATGTAATGCTGTCTTTACATAGTGACAGTCTTAGCAAATATGACAAACAGTTACTTTTATAAGACTTACCAACTGCAGCTTTAAGTTGGGCAATGAAATATCCAATGTCCTACCTTAAAGATAACCTGTGTTACTTTAGCTGAATAGCAGTCACTTTAATCATAAATGGTGAATATGGGATCATGGCAAAATGTACTGTAATAGTATAACAGTATCTATGGAATGTTTGTTAAAATCAGCTAACATTAGCCACCATAAGCTACAGGTCATACCAGACCATGAAAGAGCTCAGCAGCAAAACCTCAGATCTCACCTGAGTGTATTGAATTGAGCAAGATTATGTGTTATTGCTTATAAATTACACTTAAGGGGGATAAGGGGGAAAAAGTTATATGTCTGCTTTCAATTGTGAAATAGTCCCACTTTAACTTCATTTTGCATGATGGGGCCATAATATACTTTTGTGAGTTTCTGTTAATGCTCCCTGCAAGTCAAAAGGTAAATCAAATTACAATCTTTTTTTTTTTTTTTTTTTTAACGTTTTTTTGGTTTTGGTTTGTTCATGTAGCCTCATGTAACCACGTAGACCAATAAGAACAGAGTGGGCTCCTCAGGGGGGAAGCCTTAAACAGACAGGGAGTAAAACAGCCTCTTTCAGACAGAGGCTGAACTGAGGATCTGTGTAAAGGATCAGTATAAGATAAATAGAGCTGTAAATCTTGCAAAGATATTCCAGTAGAGCACCTCAATACAAATATAGACCAGTAAATGTGCATAACATATCCTCTGTAATGACCTGGTTTGTTTTATTCATATGAACAGAGTCAGTGATGCCTTTCTAAAAGAGTACCTTTACCTACCTAATAGTATTCTGTTGTTAAGTCATGCTATATTCTTGTCATTTGTCACATAATATCCACAAATTTTACAATATCCGCACTGATTAAAAGCCAACAATAATTAGGATGGTATTACTTCCTCAGCAAATAAATGTGAACATTTAGTCAGTAATTGCAAAAAACAACAACTTAGTGCTCCCAATTAGTATTTCATCTACTTCTGCCACCCTATAATATAAAACAAAACACTTTATTAATAAGAAGTGGTATTAACACATCAAGTATACAATTAATAAGGTCTTGAAAGCCAAATATTGGGAGTAAAAATATATTCATGCAAACCAAAACTCAGTTTGAAAGAAATTGTGAGTGGTGGACGAAGTCATACATCACTTTCAGAGATGAACTTTACACAAGAGTTTTGACATTTGAATAGGGTTATGAGATCACAAAAGCGGGACTTAAACATTATCTAAAGCTCTCTCTCATAATCACCTCCCTTTATGTGAAAGTTTTTTCCAGGCAGTCGACAACAGGATGCGTACTGAAAGCCAAAAACAATTAAATACCGCTAGTAATTATCAATCAGGCATACAACTTATAATACAGTAGGTGTTTGAAATTGGATCAGATTCCACTCTTATAAGAGAGCAAACCAAGATGTGGCATTGGTTGACAGTCATGGAGAGGTGTTGGTTGACAGGGTTTTGTGTCAAAATTTCAAAAAAGATTCCTCCAGATAAACTTTTGTCAGCCTCTGACATCCATTCAGGGGCATGACAGGAATGCCCTGTAGACTGTATTTCTGCCAGGTTTCTGTTATGCTTGGTGTGACACTGTGGGAGTGATTTACATAAAAAGTCCAGGACTCAAATGTGTAATGGTTTGTGTAGATTAAAGTCTGAGATGCACATAAGACTCCAATTTGAATGAATGAAACACCGTGATTACCTCCTTGTAATTAATCACAGGATGAGTCAGTCAACAAATACGCAAATGAAAACACAGTTTATGTGCAATTAGGCAGACATGGATGTTGAAACTCCCTCAATCAACCTGAGCTCATTTGTCCTGTAAGCAGGAAAAGTTAATACTCAACCTTATTGTAAATAGGGGACCAAAGGTTTGGCTAGCAGTAAAAACTGAAGTAAGGCATTTTGTTTTCAGTTGCTGCCACTTGAAATGTTGCTATTGAGCTAAGCAGTAACCCCACCACCCCTGTTAACACATAGAGACTCAAACACCAGTGGTGCAACAGGCTGCCATTTGCTGTTAATGGAACCTCCAAATAACATCCAGGTGCCCACACCAACAACTCAAGACACTTAAGTTTCCCTGAGACCTAAATGTTGAAAGGTTTGACTTTATGCTACAATCTTAAAGCAATCAATCGTGCCTATTTTGATTCCCTTGAGAAACATGGGTACAACTCACTTACATGAACTACCGCAACATGATTAAGAAAGATGATGCACGGAAACACGTTGCTTGGGAAATTAACTACTTCATTGTGTCCCATGGGCAAGAAAATATGTAAATCATGAAAAATATGTCAATTACATGCTTAATAAAACCTTTTCACAGCAGGCATTTTGACTTATGGCTGCATTACATTTAACAAGCCAGTTCCAGGTTACTGGTATAGTGCATGCTCACTCACTGATATGTCTTACTGGGAAAATTCATTGGATGGAGCCTTTGTGAATGTTATCATTTACACCTGGGTTTTTCTTGCTTAAATACATCAAAATGTTGCAGGATTCAGGAGTGAACAGGGGGTAACATTATTTGTCAGAATGCACTAATCTTTGAAGTGAGCTAACTTTAGCTTTGTTTAACACTGAGGTTTGCTCAGGGTGAACACCCACTGAAGGTGATGCAATGCAAAGTGAAGATTGCCCAAATGTACTTTCCATGGTAGAACCACACATTTCAAAGACATTGCAGCTGGCAGCATTGTGATGCACGTCAGCTCTCGGGTTTTGTTCCTTGACTACTTCTCTGCGATGTGTCTGGTGTGTTCTATGAATGTCAAATGATGCAGCTCTACACAATGTGATCAATGTGTTTTGCACTGAAAAGATGAAGTTTCACCAACAGCCCTACTGATGTGCAACTGTGGTGGAGGATGTAACAAGTGACAACATAGGAACAATACCAAAGCAACACAACAGTCACTTTTTGCATCACTTTTGAGTTCACATGCCTGATATTCAAAGTTTGGAAAAGTTAAAAAAGAACTCTTACAAAATACCAAAATACCTAACAAAAAGGCAGGTTCAAAAGTGCTAAAAAAGGAGCTGATGGGAGGAAGAGGGGGAACGGAAATCCTCTATCTGTTCACTTTGCCTTCATTCTGGGCCAAGCAGCTGTCAGATGCATTTTGCCCATAAATAATTGCATGCACAAAGTAAGTATATGGAGCTAATTGGTATAATCTGATATTGTTAAGAACCCAATTGATTGTTCACATTGTCTTTCCACTTTTTATTTCGGTTGAATTAACAGGTTTAGGTGAACTGGGTCACTTGGGTGCTGGTCAAGGTGAAGCGGGTCCCAGCAACAGTTCAGTGAACCTGCTCTGTCGGCAGCCAGCAAAAGTATTAGGCCATGAGGACATGTCATAACAGAGGCCGTTATGGAGAGGCAGAGGGACAGTTTGAAAGGTGTTGTGGTGAAAGAAGTACAAGTTATGTCTTGCAGTATTCTGTTTGACTTCACAAAGATTCCCTTGAAGCAATAAAGCATCAAAAACAAATCTGTCCCTCACTGTTTTCAGTTGGTCAATTAATTTAGCCGTTTCAGTTTTTGCCACGCCAGGCTTTTAGAGCTGCTGCATTGCAGTAAAGCACAGATGGATAGCTGCTGCTGTTGGCTGGCGCTAGGGTTAGAGCTCATGGGGGTCACCCAGCCTTTGGTCCTCATTGGGAAAGGAAAATCCATTTCTAATTCTCGAGACTGTGTAGGACTGCACGTCCCAATACTGCTGCAGGCCCCCTCCGGGTGGTGGAGCAGTCTCCCCCCTGTGGCACTGAGGCACTAAGGCTATTTCCCCTTCACTGAGCCAGTAGTTTGCTCTAACCCAGAGGGAGCCCAGTGTCCCTGCTGCGTACTCTGGGCTTTTACAAAGAAGGTGAGTGGCCATGTTTTCAACAGGCAGCTGTCATTACCTTAGGGTTTGAAGCATTTCAGCTGGGATTGGTTTGTGTATGTGTTTTAGAGGTTTTTCATTTGAATCAAAAAACAAAAAAAATGTAAATACCGTGATTTTTCAAATTTATACCAAAAAATTGAAGAAGAAAAAAAGAAAAACGGGGCAATTTTTCCATTTTTGTTGTCTGGATCAAAAAAGCAGCTCTGATAAAAAAACATAAACATTTTTTATAATTTAGGCTTTTTTGTCAAAAGAATGATTTGCAACTGTGCTATCTACTGTGAACACTGTATTAGGAGTTGAGTGTATGATATTGTATTGTAGACAATTCTCTCTCACAATTCTAAGGATATGTCTCACAATGAATAATAGACTACACTCACATTATTTCATGCAAGTGAAGATACATTTGAACAATTTATTCAACATATAGTTGGATGATAAATGAAAGGAAAAACTGGTACAGGTCTAAATGCTTGACACCCACAGTGAGGGGGATCTGGTGGCTGTGTTATGCTCTGGGGGACATTTTGCTGGCATGGTTTGGGTCCACTTGTCCCTTTAGAGGGAAGGGTCATTTCAAATCAGTATAAAGTTCTTCTGTGTGATCAACTTTATCCTACAATAATATTTCTATCCTGATTGGAGTTGTCTTTTCCAGGATGCCAATGCTCCCAATCAAAGGGGTACGAGGGGTTGCTGAATGGTTTTATGTATATGAACATGATGTGAATCATATGCTATGACCTTCACAGTCACCACATCTCAACCCCATTGAATACCCATGGGAGATTTTGGACCAAAGTTCAGAGACTGCAGAATCAATGCCAAGATGCACTGAAGCTGTTTTGGCAGCATGTGGTGTCCAAACACTTTATGTTGGTTTTTCCTTATTTTGACTTGGAAGCCAAAAGGTAAGGACATTTTAAGACAACCCTCAAGACTCGTAAGCCTGTAAAAAGTATAATCTAAAAAACAGGTTGTCAGTGCTGACATTGATCAGGCCTTGGAGTCCATTTTAACAATGTTCTGGCTGATACTGTCTGAGTGTATGGTCACATCTAGGGACAGCAAACGAAAAACAACAACAGTTAGAAAGAAAATAACAAGACCACCCCGGCATTTGGCCTTTTTAATTTATAATTGTGTCACTCATAGCATTGACCTGTAATTTCAAAGAGACTGTCTGTGGACACCTGATCGTCAGTCAGGGCCATACTGCTGACTTTGTTAGTGTGGGTATATCGGCCTGCGGTGCTTGCTTTATTGAAGGCAGGTCTTCTATGCAGGGAGCTTCAAGGATTTCATCAATCTATGTGACTGAAGTAAAACAAAATGGACTTCAGACAGTACAGTCTTGGTTCTCTTGCCAAAATTCAAACAAGTCATGAATATGTAGCTGAACAGCCACACTGTATATTGACTACTGTGTTTCACTCTCCATTTCAGTTGTCATGAGCTATTTGACATCACCTTAAAAGCTAAATACAAGGCAACACATTTTAATTTCACAGTTATCCCCTTTCCACAAAAATGGTTTTCATTTAATGTGTATATACATAAATACATTATCATTACCTCATGCGACCCACCTATGACTATGACTTCTTAACTCTATTGTTAAACACTAGCATTACTAGATTGTTTGTGCCTATGCATTTAGAGAGGCGTTGTGAGTGAGGTAATGTTCAAAAGGGCTCAGTGACTTGAAATTAGACATTCAGATATACATGGGGAGAGTCTACGGTCTGGGTATTGAAATGTCACCCTTTAGAGCCTATTGTGGTGAAAGGACTGTGTCTTGCATTTTAAAATAGATGGAGGCTTGGATAAAGACAATGCTTGTTACCTTGTCCTCCTCCTTTTCTTTCTCATCAGCTCCTTTGTCACACTGGGCAACAATCTTTTGTGTGTTATTCCCCCAAAACAATAGAGCTAGAGAACCGAATGGAGTTAAAATTCATTTTCATATTCAAATCAGTGCTTTTTGTCAATTTTGACAGATTCTTTTTGAAGATTAATGTGGTTTAGATGAAAGACATAACTAACTCTACATAATGAGAAAGACACATCTTGGTAGAGAGAATCCAGGAGTACAATAAGTGCCAACCAAGTGGGACAATTATCAGATTATACCAATTATATTAACTAAACTTAAGTAGGAATTAAGTTTTTGCAATAATATACTAGCTGTCCTGGTCCCTACTAGAAGGTGGTTCCCCTGTCCATTGTAGGGGACCACATCTGCCTTTGTACTTGGGACGTTTATCACCTTTTGGGCAATTGTGAACACAGTTGCCTCACGCTCCATAAAGCTGACAAAAAGTGTGCCTCCTTCATATTGATATGCTCTCTCTGAGAGAGACAAACAGAGATAGAGACAGAGAGAGATACATTAGAGGAGCTGTTTTTTGTCATTCAGCCTTTTAACATGCAATGGTTTCATGTTTGCCTTCAGTGCATTATTATAATGCGTGTTTGGGTTAGTTTCAGGTTAGAACAAATGTCAAAAAGCTTCCCATTTGGGATGCAGCTGCAGGTCCTGGACAGCCAGCAGAAACCACATGCTGGGTACTGAACCAAAATGGTTTGGAAGGTAGGTTGACAGGCTTGTTTGCAGGTGATAAGTGTTCTCACAGTATACAGTTGTAAATCATTCTTTAGACAAAATAACCTACATTAGGACATTTCTGATGTGGCTTTGTTCTAAGAGGTGCTTAAAAGCTGAGAGCAGAATTAGAACAGAAGGTTTGACTCTGACATGAGGGTAAATGATGATGATAATACAAGGATAATGATGATGATGATGATGATACAGCGATGACGGCGCCATGTGAAAACAGAGAGCACAGGTGGTGCTATGACTATAGTAATTGAAGTCACATCCACTCACGGATGTCCAATAAGACCAAACCAATTGTCTCTTTATTTTTCAATTGTCCTTCATTTATTTCTACACTTACATGCTGTATATAACTAGGCTGCAAATAAACCATAAACATCAAATAGAAAATTAAATAAACAGCATTAAATACAGGTAGGAATATGTGGCTCTCTAGCATCTAAATACTTCACTGTGTTCACCAGTTAGATGGCCAAGTTTGTCTGCTGTTTGGTGCTGAACAAGCAATTTATAAGATTATCAGTTCATTAAGTTGATCAGGACTTTATGATATAAATAGCTGTCTGTAATGACTACAGATGGGTTTTATGAGAGTGATGAAAGTCAACCTAAATAGTACATTTGAAGGCGAGAAAACCGAAACAATAAGCTGAAAAAGTGCAGAGTCAGGTGGTTATTTCAGTGGGTTCTTCCCTGTGAATGACACCTTTCATATTGTCAGTAAAAAAAAAAAAAAAAGATTAGTGCAGCTTTAAGTAGAAGAGAGATTCTTGAATCTTCTTCGATCAAGCCTAGGTGTCACATAATGCGGAACAAGTGGACGCAAATTCAAAGACGGCGGGTTGATAGAGGCTAAAAAAGAACTGGAAGAGGATCCAATAGAGACTGAATAGAAAACCAATAGTTAAATACACAAGGAGTGATTACAAATGGGACACAGGTCAGTAAAACAAGACACAGGTGAAGCACATGAAATCAACTAAGGCAGGAAATCACAGGAAGTAAAGGTAACAGAAACACAAGGAGAAAACATTTCAAAGTAAAACAGGAATTAAAACACAAACAGAAAGTTCAGGCAGGATATGACATTAGGACTTTATTTAAAAATAATAATAATTAGAAAAATACATAATGGAAATTGGACCAGATACAAGACTAATTTGTTAGGCATTACTTCAGGAACGAAGCATTACATGTATTTACTGTAGGCCTCATTGGATTCATCTTTTCAACCAGTTTACTGTAAAATAGAGTGAATCTAATCTTTGAAGAGGTACCAAGATGGACCTTTTTTTTTTTTTAAATCAATGCAACAGAACCAGATATTGTATTTTTTTATTCCATGCAATGACAGAGCCCTAATCAATACTGACTCAAGTGACATCACTTGAGTCAATTATTATTCCTAGTGCAGTACCCTCTAGAGCCACAGGCTTTGTACAACTTTTCCACATATGCAGTACTACTCTCCAAGACCTGAAAACACACTTTGATCTGTAAAATCAGTCATTTTATGTTTAGATGAAGTTGATAAGTGAATCCACTCTGATCTGAAGGTCGACTCAGGTAGAAGTTCAAGCATCTGATTTGGTATATATCTCTTATAAGTGCGCACACACGCAGATGGGCTCACTATACATATATTTATCTCTCTTTTCCTTCTTTCCTCTCTCTCTCTCTCTCTCTTTCTTTTTCTCTTTGCTGAACCAGTGTAGTGAATATGAATAAAGCAGCAGTGCCATGCATATGAATGTGCTCTTAATAAATGATGAACCAGATGTAGAGAGAAAGCAGAACAGGCCTGTGCTTCCCGCTGTGAGGAAGAGAAATCACCCCAGACAAAAAAATATAAGTTGAAGAATTTTTTTTTTTTTTTTTTTTTTTTTTAAAGAAGTCTTACAAAGCAAATGTTTTTCAAAGTTAGATTTTCAACATTTAAATGATCTATTTCAAGACTCAAATCTGTACTTTTCTCCTTCTATCTCCTCCGGTTTGAATACACTAACACATGATTCGCACTCAAAGTCATTTAATGGATTTCCAACACGGTTGCTAGGTGATTATTAGCAGAAACTCTCTATTGAGATAACTGATGCACATCATAAGATGATTTGTTGATGGCATGCTTTCAAACAGGCCTACCATTGAACAAGTGTAACGTCTGACTCTTATTATTATCATCACTAAGATTTCACTCAGGCAGTGACAATCTATTTTTATCAGATGAACAATTTCCACAGAAAACATTTTGTGCTTCATTTGAGGTTTGTGTCAGCATGATGACGCATGACACGCTCAAGGCTAAACTCAGTGTGGCTGTTGGGGTCCGGTTCTTCACTACTGAGTGATTTGTCTAATGTTTGCCCTTGCTGTAACCTTTCACAGTAACCTTTGACAAAAATAAGCTAAATTTAGTGGGGAAATGCAAGTCCAGAAATTTCTTAGTTAAAAAAAAGTGTAAAAATCAACTCTAATTTCAAGTGTTTAACTCGAGTTTTTGTTTACTCGCCCAAATGATTTATGAAGTGTGCCACCCCTGTTTAGCTTCCCACAGAGCTCCATTTGAGCCTCTATTGATAAAAGATGACAGCAAATAAAACCGTCCACGCACCAGATGAATTCAGATTAATACGATTAAATAAGATTCATTCATATTAATACTTGGAGGCTAATGACTGTTATAATGGCCCCGCTGCTGATGTTTGGAATTACAAAGTGGAGATATGAGATGGATTCTGATATTAGAAGTTTAGCTTTTCCTTTTGTGAAAATATGTCTTATGATATTGCTATAACCATTATTATATTAGACCACAGGTTAACTGTTTAAACATATACATACATATAGGCTTAAGATGAAAGAAGACTTCATTCATGCTACAGAAAGGAAACATGATGAAAGTTTCATTTTGAGACTACGGTTTAACTTTTAATGGAAAATAGATAAAAGGGAGCACATCTGATGACAGACATTTAGAGTTAATTACTATTCATATGTAGGAGACTTAAGGTCATAAGGATGAGTCAAATCCACCACATGCCTCTATATGCACAATCAAATAAGGCAAAATGCATAAGAATATCTGTGTGGGTAGACCATGGTACGAGCAGGCTGAAAAACACTGATCACTGCACTTTTTTGCTTAAAAGTTTCAAGCCTGTTTGAACTAGCCATCCATTGGACATGTTAACATGTAGTTACATTAATCCTACAGTTACCCCGTATTGATGTATGTACAGCTGGGAGCAATCAGTTCCACCCATGATTTAGGGGAGAACTAGATTAAGTCTTAATGAGACTCCCTTTTCTGTTGTGATGGACTGTTGTTAAATTTGTAGCTTATTATTAGATTTTCCAATAATGCTATTTAATCCTTGTAGTTAGTTTATTATGATGTGTCAGATAATGCTTGTATAGGTTTTCCAAGCCACTGGGTTGCGAGTATATGATGAAGAGATGAAGAAGAGACAGATCGACATCTTAAACTGAAAGTTAACTTGTATTTAGACTCATTCATTATGTTGGAGTTCAACCAGACATCACTGAAAAACAAAGGTTGCATGGTCTATGTAACCATGGAAACATGTTTAAATGACCAGTGTGTGACCACAATGTATTCAATTGCAGGATCCTAAGTAGGCATACACAAATCGCTTGTATTACTATAAGCATGTATGCAGGCCTGCTGAGCTTCATGGTTTGCCATAGAGCTGAACTGGAACTTCCAGATTCCCCACCAGATATAGTAAAAAGCTCATTAAAAATCCCATTGACATTTGTAACAGTGGTAATTTAAAATCCAGACTTGGAATAGAACTTTTCGCCAGAGTTTTATGGATATAACAAAACCTAGTTATAGTGACATTAGTACCTTGTAGTTTTTTTGAATAGAGGCTTGGTGTGTATCCAAAGCCTGATATATCTTATTGCTCCATGCTGTAGAGCTCTGTTATTGTTGAGTATTACTTTTAGCAGTGATGAAATAATATAACTCGTTACTAATAGGATTTTGCTAATACACAGTTTACTGTGTTTTTGCTATTTGTACTCTTTGGGGCCATTACTAAACAAGTTAAAGTAACCAATGTCACCCAGCTCAGGGGTTTTACTCACTTAAGTGTTTTTAATAGTTTTTGGACCACAATGGAGGTCTACAGCACAGAGGCAGAAAATATGTACACCAGACTTTGGATACACACACAATATTTGTAACTAAGTAGGATGAGTTTATTGTTGGTTTGGCTCTTCACGTGAAATTTGTCGACAGTAAGAAAAATACAGAGAATGACCAAATCCTTTACCCTTTGTCAAAATAACAAAGGTTTACATTTCTGATAGCAGCTACTGAGTGGTTTCAGAATATGGGAACTAAACTCCAGAAACACGTTTTTTTTTCATAAAGACAGATTAAAGAAACACTAAATAGACATTGCATTGAATTACAGAAGTTAGTGGAACAGACGCAAACTTGATGTGACTTGGACGAAGCTGCATTGTTCCCATTGGCTAATCGTCTTGTCTGGTTTATTGGTCATCACCAAGTGGCATTATGTGAAAGAAGATTAAGGCCTTAAAGCATTGAAAGCGTCTGACGTGCATTTTTTGAAGAACACTTACTGTTTATAATGGCTGAACGTTCACCAAAAGTATTACGAGTCCCATCACACTCCTCTAACGCCCCTTCTCTGACTTTTTTTTTCGATTTTGGAGCATCGAATAAGGACCCGGCAATCAAAGTTGTTTTTCCTTCTGCCAAAAAAGAGCGAACAAGTGGAGGTGGAGTGAATGAGAGACATAAATAAAAAATGTCTGATTTTTTCATGGTGGCAAAACACATACAAATTACCATCAAACACTCAACAGATGATTTACTGCAGAAACATACTCTCAGTTTGATATTCCTCCTGTGCATTTATCCTTTTCATCATTCATTACATCCAACTGATAAAGTAGTAAATACAAATAACAACAGGACAAATATGTGTTGGTTCTGTGGTATTGGCACTTCAAATCTGATGCCTGCAGTGCGCCATAGGAGTATCAAATGAAGCGCGTCGGTTATCACTTTTAGTGCATTCAGGCCTTAAGAGGACTCTGTGTAATGTATCAGTTCAATTTTCTACATAAAAAATTGATAAAGGAGTTTTTGGGTATGGCTGATTTGCATGCAGTGTGTCCATGCTTAATAAACTCTTGCAGACACAGATACAGATCACTGTAAAATTGATTAATCTCCATAAAATCCTATTTTAAAAGTCCATACCCAGCTGAGATCAATTGTTGAATGCTCCAGCAGCCTACTAATGTATGACCATAGCTGTTTAAATAAATCATACATATCTATACATGATAAATTGTTTCCCTGACGTGGCTCCTGTAACGGTTCCCAGTCCAGATGTTGTGGTCATGGTGCTCACTGCCAATCCTTCCATCTCAGCTCAGGGCTTTTCTTAAAAAACTCATCTGCAACAAACACTCAGCATTTACAGATGTCTTAATAAACATTCAGTCCATCCCGAAGCCGGTCTCACTGTGTTTAGGAATATTATACAGGGACAAGTGTGTCATTTTACAGCAGACTGGCATGTAATGTATTGTAGTTACAAATAACTGCAAAGGGGACTCATCCTATCTCCCTTCTGAGACTTTTTAATGTAGCCATTATTAAAAACAATTTCTAAAGCATATGTAAGACACTTTGATCCATCCAAATGATGAGATTTGTCTGAATTGCCTCAGGTGAAACAACAGTATTAGGCAGACAAGGCCACTGATTTTGTTTTAAGGTTTTGTGGCCAATAAAAATATCTAAGGGAATGATGTCTCCAGTCTTACGTCTTTGACTTTTCTTATATTCTGACATTAGAGTAACAGTTCTGAA